>NC_143026.1:18075000-18345000 GCF_057628025.1 Oncorhynchus mykiss | reverse complement strand
TATGGCAGCCATGATGTCACATCAATGAGATGGCATGCAACAATAATCAAGTAAGGGGATTAGAGTGTTTGGATTTATCACTGACGTGGATTATTCTCTTAAAGAGGACTAAAGGAGGTCAGAGGCCAGACACACAGACAGACTGGGACTGTGGTGGGAAGACAGGCAGGGAACTACGTGTGTGTGTGTGTGTGTGTGTGTGTGTGTGTGTGTGTGTGTGTGTGTGTGTGTGTGTGTGTGTGTGTGTGTGTGTGAGAGAGAGAGAGAGAGAGAGAGAGAGAGAGAGAGAGAGAGAGAGAGAGAGAGAGAGAGAGAGAGAGAGAGAGAGAGAGAGAGAGAGAGAGAGAGAGAGAGAGAGAGAAAGAGAGAGAGAGAGCCTTCCTGTGATGCTCAGTGGTCAGAATAAGTCATCAAAAGGTCCTCAGTGCATGTTAGGCAGATATAGTGTTTTCTTGAGAGGAACACACTAACCTATCAGTTATTATTGTTCTTCACTGATCTATAAACACACTCTATCACTCCCTGAATTCCTCTCCAATCCAAGAGAAGCACAGCGACCCAAAACAGACAGAGGAAAAACATGGCAAAGGCAAACATGAGTCGCCGAGACCACCCCTCCACTTAACAGCATTCTTCAGACAGCGAAATCTGAAAATAAAACCCTCAATATTTATGCCCGTGCTCCTGTCGCGACCCCGTCCAATGGGATAGATGAAATTAATTTCTAAAATGTTTTATTTTCTTGTCCAAAGCAGAAACATCTCCGTTAGTCCCATAGTTTAAATCGTTCTAATGAAGTTCTAGAGCTATTTCGCTGAACCCTGGTGAAAGCTATTGGAAGATATTACTTTGAAATGATTGAGCACACTCCTCAATTTGTTACTTGATTGTGTTGAGGTAACGGTTAGCCTAATCCATGTGGTTCTCACGACTTTCTTTGAATTATTCCTAAACTGTAGTGGTTGGAATAGTAAATAAATAAATAAAAACGAAACTATGATGAAAAAATGAAATGAAAAGTTTCGTAGGTTGGAGATGCAACTTGCAATTAGAAATCGTCTAAAATAAGAATTGATATACGCAAATGAACAGCTTTGGCTGTTAATAGTTTATTACAATTGAACTGAAAATATGCATTACATTTCCCCATAGGTTCACTTTTTAAAAGTTTGGCAACCAATGCTATTTCGATTTCACAATGCATTTCCATGGCCGAGGAATAATCATTAGTCAGTTGTTTGACTTGTCGGTTTATGTAAGACCAGGGTAAACGTGCTCAAACATCTGTATTTAGTCTAGAGTTGATGATCTAAACGCGTGTGCTCTTCTGGGAAACAACGATGAGGTTAGCGAGACGGATTTAAGTAGCCTACACAAAACAAAAACAAAGTGGGCACTTTATGCCCCGGGCACATTTCTGGTGACATTTAACAGCAAGGAAAGCTATTTCCTCCGCCATTCAAAGCAAAACGGACTTAATTGGTCAAGAAGTCCTTTGCAGTTTGGGGAAATGTTTGTGATATTCCCTGTGCTTTTTCACTTCATCTCCCCAACTTGTCCACTTGAGACTGTGTTTATTCCCTCCTGGGGGGAAAAGTGCTTTACTTGAGCTGGCAATTTTGATATGACACCAAAATATTCACTTGAACTAAAGCGCGCCATTGGAAATCCTTTGTAGTAGTAATGAGTATTCATTACGGGTATCAAGATACGTTTATGTAGTAATTAAATTCGACTAAACACAGAAACAAACATTTCACAAAAACGCACCTTATCTTTTTAGCCAAATACAATTATACGCTATTAGGCTGCAGAACATCATCTGCTTGCCCAGTGCAGATACAGATAGACATCTGTAAACTCAAGACTGGAGTGAGTGGCTCATTTCACCGATAGAAATCTTGGGAATTTTTCCTCTTGTAAACTTTATCAAATCACTTGTGTGTAGCAGGCACCCGTTGGGGTCCCATGTGAACACTGGAATTTCCTCCTTGTTTTTTAGTCGTACAGGCCTAAATCCAACTCCAAAAGCTACAGTACTTTACATGTCAAAATGGTGCTCGTGCTATATAGTTTGTAAAACAACTGGGAATATATTTGAAGACAAGTAGGCGACACATGTAGCGTTGCCAATGCATTTCTGAGCTCGGTCGAGCAGCTAGCTATACGATTGGAGTGTGCACGAGGTCAAGCCAGGAGCCCTATTGGGCTCTGCGTGGTGCGGAGCGAGGAGAAGGGAGAAAATGAACCTATGGCGCGCAGGGGGTGCTGCCGGTTAGAAGGGGAGAGCGCGCGCATTTGGCACTAAAATGTGGGACGGGTGGAGATAGGTATACCTGGCCGCGAGCCTGCTGCTGCGCTCAGAGGAGAGCGCATGCATGCGAACAGCACCATTTTTGACAGTTAATGTATTCAAAATGGGCTTTTCACAGTGCAGACCCCATCCCCAGGAAATACACAATTAACTCACTCTGCATTAGGGGCACTACGTATGATGAAGACGAATTAATTATTGAACTCTCACATCTGTTCACGATTAAGCATTAGGCACAGGCGTTTCCTTTCCTTCAGCCTAGGCCTGGCCAGGTCTCTGTCTCTTTATGTCGTTAAGCAGGCTTTGGTGTGTTTGGCTTGTAATTATTTAATAACAATGCCTGAGTGGAAAGATACACTGCGTTTCATGCAGGCAGGGTTGGCCAAAAATACGATATAATTAAAGACAATGACCCCCCCCCCCCCTTCTCTATAACTGGGCCATATTTTTCTTCTGTAGGCTAACGCTACACACACTAATAAAATATGAATTTCTAACAGTCATCTTGATGAAAAAGTATTTCAAATGAATGCTTTGTTTTCGACGAATTGCTAAATATGTGTTTTGTTGAGCACAACATGCCTGGGTCTAGTTGTAGGAGGTGCAGCTGCTTGATGAAAGAAGAGGAGTCTGTTTTGCCTAAAGCCAAGGAAATTCTTTCTCTTTTTTCTCTCCCAGGCCACTGAAGTCTGAATGAGTTGCCTCTGGTTCACTTTGTACTATTCAGGATGTGTCTCACATGTTTGCGTCGGATCAAAGGTGGGACGGGATTGTTTTTCCGACAACAAAGCCTAAACAGTATTTTGTGTGAACGTGACGCACCCGTCTGCACGCGATTTGTTTGCAATATTTGTGCAATATTTAAATCAACGTCTGCTCACACACTTTCCTGAAGATAGGCTTGGCATTTCCATGTCCTTTTGACAATACTGAGATACACCAATAAAAACGAATGGATTACTCTGAAAAAATATAAAAAGGGGAATAATCCCAGTTCTTCATTTGTAGATTTTAAAGTTATTATTGTGATATTATTATCAGATGCTGTCCAACGTACCAAATGTTCGTTCATTTCCTTACATTATAAAAGTTTTACAAGCAAAAATAATAATAGGATATTATTTCCCTCCCATTTTTGATAGCTTGCATTCATCTGTACAATCTATATTGTTTAATGTTTAATTGTTTTAGCTGTGTAGCCTATATGTCATGCATGGGCGGCAGGTGGTTAGAGCGTTGGACTAGTAAACGAAAGGTTGCAAGATCGAATCCCCGAGCTGACAAGGTAAAAATATGTAGTTCTGAACAAGGCAGTTAACCCACTGTTCATAGGTCGTCATTGAAAATAAGAATTTGTTCTTAACTGACTTGCCTAGTTAAATAAAGGTTAAAAATATATATAATTCTAGTTTGCTCGGTTTTTTTGTTAATCATTTCCAATATGTCAAGTAATTATCTTTTTGTTTTCTCATGATTTGGTTGGGTCTAATTGTGTTGCTGTCCTGGGGCTCTGTGGGGTCTGTTTGTGTTTATGAACAGAGCCCCAGAACCAGCTTGCTTATGGGACTCTTCTCCAGGTTCATCTCTCTGTAGGTGATGGCTTTGTTATGGAAGGTTTGGGAATCGCTTCCTTTTAGGTGGTTGTAGAATTTAACGGCTCTTTTCTGGATTTTGATAATTAGCGGGTATCGGCCTAATTCTGCTCTGCATGCATTATTTGTTGTTTTACGTTGTACACGGAGGATATTTTAGCAGAATTCTGCATGCAGAGTCTCAATTTGGTGTTTGTCCTATTTTGTGAATTCTTGGTTGGTGAGCGGACCCCAGACCTCACAACCATAAAGGGCAATGTGTTCTATAACGGATTCAAGTATTTTTAGCCAGATTCTAATTGGTATGTCGATTTCATGTTCCTTTTGATGGCATAGAAGGCCCTTCTTGTCTTGTTTCTCAGATCGTTCACAGCTTTGTGGAAGTTACCTGTGGCGCTGATGTTTAGGCCAAGGTATGTATAGTTTTTTGTGTGCTCTAGGGCAACGGTGTCTAGATGTAATTTATATTTGTGGTCCTGGTGACTGGACCTTTTTTGGAACACCATTATTCTGGTTTTACTGAGATTTACTGTCAGGGCCCAGGTCTGGCAGAATATGTGCAGAAGAACTGGGTGCTGCTGTAGGCCCTCCTTGGTTGGTGACAGAAGCACCAGATCATCAGCAAACAGTAGACATTGACTTCAGATTCTAGTAGGCTGGAAATAAGAATTTGTTCTTAACTGACTTGCCTAGTTAAATAAAGGTAAAAATAAATACATATCCTATGAATTCCCTGGTTTATTTACAATAAAAGATAATTTACTGATCAGCTCTACTTTAGCTTTAATTGCTTTAACGGTTACTTGGGGCTGAATAAGTTTAAAAACTGATGCAGCCTTGTGATGGGGCTTAACATGACAAACGTTCGTAACCCCATACATCTTTGATGCTGGATTCAGTGGAGAATCTGACGTCATTTCGACATTTCTGACACCAGTACTCCAGAGTACAGCCTAGCGTACCTCTGGCTGGATACTAATGGGCCAGTAAGAAGTCGATAGACGTGCCTAAACAACCTGCAGATAACGCTGCACTGTTTGAATTACTCAAGAGTAAGAGAGCACATGGATTTTGATCAAATCATGCAAAATTCAGATATTGGAATATGAAAATAAATGATTTGCAATTAATGTGAATTAGTATGAGTAATTTATAAAATTATAATTGGAGTATTTGTACTGTTTAGCTTTATTAAATTCTTAAGGTTTAAAATGACAATAATATCATCAAAGTTATTTTAACACATTCTAACCTATTACTCACATTAATACGTGTGGCCTAGTTAAAAGTATTGCCAGAATAATTTGGGGGGAAATGGCTGGAGTGCTGTCGAAACCTTAACATTAACATTGACAATTTAACAATCACAAGAGTTGTGACATTTGTAAAGCCTTAAACGATACAATTACAATTATTTTTTTTTTAAAAACAACAACATTCGGCTTTGTTTGATGAAGCATTTTTTTTCTTTTTTTCAGTTTATCAAGTTGGAAAAATTAGAAATATGAGTCAATATTCGTTTTATCTCGTCAAATATAAAACGAAAACGTCTTGGGTACTAAAAGTTGTATTCCCCTTGCAATCCCATTGCGTGCTTTTGGAATGTACTCTTCGAATGAACTCCGTTGATCAATTTTAGCTTTATAGTTCTTGAACCACAGAAAATATGGATCCTCCTTTTGTTATGATGTATAAAATAAAATAAAAACAACAACAACAGAAAAACAAAGATCCAATATAAATGGTCTATTTGGACTTTATATCAAAGATAATTGTATCGGCCTTTTTCTCACGATATTTCTATACTTGATGATGTTAGGCTGTAATCCTCATGCAATGGGAGGGAGGGAGGGAGAAAAAGGAAGTTGGACTTTGTTCAAGGTACTTGTTTTTCCTCATAATTGACTGGTCAAGTTCATTGTAGCCGACTATTCTGGGGGTGAGCATAAAGTCTGGGCCTAAATTCCTCATGGGGAGGTGGGAGGAGACACAGGAACAGCTAGGACCTGACTACTCAATAGCTTACAAATACTTATTTAAAATATCTAGTTTCCAACGTAAAGTTCAGACTTCATAATCTTAGCATAGCCTATAGGGGGGTCCACCCCTCTCTAAAGTTGACTTAAAACACTTGACTTAAACACAGTTTGCGAGCAAATGGACGAGAAAGAAACGTCTGCATGCGGCATTCCGCTTGGGTCCTGAATTTGCAAATCATTACCCAGTCTAAATATACTGCACCGAATGGTTGGCAAACATCTTTATAACATGAAAAAGCCTGACTGATTTACACACAGGATGCTACGTTCCCATAGCCCACAAGAGAATACTATAAAACTGCACACAGAGAGACCAGAGAGACTCAAGGGCAGTTCCAAACCTTACATCACATCCACTTAGTCTAATTAACAATAGGCAAAGGTTGGGGTTGGAATAAGTCACTTTTTGCTTCGAAAAAAACGGTGTTCTTTTATAATTACCTCCCTCTGTCACCCGAAGCAAGTTTTGAAAGCTTAAAGTTTTTATCAGCTCGAGCTCAGAAGAGTTTTCCGGTCCGCAGATGTTTCGGTACGAGTATGATCAGCACATGGTTTGGCAAAATGGCACAGAAACCAATTATATCCAGTCCCATAAATAGCCAAAGTAATACAATTATTCTAATTATAGTTTTGAACTAACTAGATCATTTTAATAACAGATGTCAGAATACCATTATGGCCATATTTCTCAGCAAGTCAGTCCCAGGATGGGAACGTTGGAAATGATCAGCAGCGGTTACACTTCCAGAAAACCCACCATCCACGGGTGATGATCGTGAATTTTGAAAAGAAAAAGAAAGGGAAATCTTAGTGTGAGGTCCAAGACATTTTTAAATGTACTTGTAATAAACGTTTTATAATTTTGGCTACATTACAATCTGTGGAGGAACCTTTGAGCATGGCACTTAACCCTAATTTGCTCCAGGGGGGCCATACTACTATTGCTGACCCTGTAAAACAACACATTTCACTGCAGCTATCCTGAGTGTGACAATAAAGCATATGTTTTATTATAATTATAATTAAATGTAGTTATTGTGTAATTTAATGGTAACACTTTACATTATATTACATAGTAATAACTATGTAACTAGTATGTTGTTACTACAGTCATTGCTGTGTAGTAACATAGTAATAGTGTGACTTAATGTAAAGCGTTACCAATTTAATTATTTAAAATAGTCCATTCTGACCAAATCTGTGGTGTACTGGAAGGTAAATGTAAGGTGTACTGGAAGGTAAATGTAAGGTGTACTGGAAGGTAAATGTAAGGTAAACCTTTTTTGCGCAACAGTTTGCCATCTTTTGGGGGAAAATGCATTGCAAGTATATGGAGGACAACTTTTTCCACCTTGACAGGCATTGTGTTTAGCCAAACTGAGACCTAATTTCAGTTACTCTTACAAGCATATAAACTGTGTCAAAGAACCTCTGATCTGAGGGAGATGTTTTATCTTATCAAGCCATTGACCTTAAGTCTTCATTTTTTAAAACATTCTCTTTAAAAGGCCATTTGTTCAGGGAAAACACTGCTTTTTATCAATGAACATGGGGTGAAGTTTATTAAGTGAGGGATATGTTGCAGGAGTAGGCTAAATAGAACCCTGCAAGCCCAAATTCTTCATCCCACTAGGCAGCTATACCCCACCCTCCTCTCCACCTCCCCCCACCCTCCTCTCCAACTCCTCCCCCAACCTTCTCTCCAATCTCCCCCCACCCTCCTCTCCACCTCCTCCCCCACCCTCCTCTCCACCTCCCCCCACCCTCCTCTCCACCCTCCTCTCCACCTCCCCCCACCCTCCTCTCCAACTCCTCCCCCACCCTCCTCTCCAATCTCCTCCCCCAACCTTCTCTCCAATCTCCCCCCACCCTCCTCTCCACCTCCTCCCCCACCCTCCTCTCCACCTCCCCGCCCCACCCTCCTCTCCACCTCCTCCCCCCACCCTCCTCTCCACCTCCATCCCCACTCTCCTCTCTCCCTCTCCCCACCCTCCTCTCCAATCTCCTCTCCACCCTCCTCTCCAATCTCCTCCCCCATCCTCCTCCCCCAACCTTCTTTCCAATCTCCCCCCACCCTCCTCTCCACCTCCTCCCCCCACCCTCCTCTCCACCTCCATCCCCACCCTCCTCTCCCCCTCCCCCCACCCTCCTCTCCAATCTCCTCCCCCCACCCTCCTCTCCACCTCCTCCTCCCCACCCTCCTCCCCACCCTCCTCCCCACCCTCCTCTACACTTCCTTCACCCCATCCTAATCTCTCCAACTCCTCTCCACCCTCAGTTCCACCCTCCTTTCCTTCCTCCTCCCCATCCTCCTCCCCACCTGCCTCGCCACCCTCCTCTCCACTCTAACAATATTTCACATTATGCAATTAGGATAATATTTTTCTCCAGATTTCCAGTCGCTCAAACTCAGACAAAATTCTCTGAATAGCACTTTTAAAAGAAGCTTGGTTAATTGTTTACATCAATGATCTACCCATAATCACCTGTTCAATAACACAAAAAATACCCTTGGATGGGACAATAATTCAGCTTCTACTGTCTGTCCAACATATCAAACAGACTGTAAAAATGTGAAGCATCTTTCTTATAATCAATATATTTTTAATACATGAGGTTATTGGGATGACGTGAGATATACTTTGTTAATCCCAATGGGACATTTGTTTGTCATGCATCAGCCACAATAAAACAATAGAAACAACCACAACATTGAAAACATGAAAACAATCAAGACAATTATAATGGATATGTGGAGAGGCAAAATTCTTGGTATCATCAACCTGCTTACATCTCATGCAAAAAAACTTAAATGAATGTCTGATACTTTCTCCACTTCCCAAACCAGCATTAAACCCCAGAGTGATCCACTAAACCCTAGAGTGATGCACTAAACCCTAGAGTGATGCACTAAACCCTAGAGTGATGCACTAAACCCTAGAGTGATGCATTAAACCCTAGAGTGATCCACTAAACCCTAGAGTGATGGACTAAACCCTAGAGTGATGCACTAAACCCTAGAGTGATGCATTAAACCCTAGCGTGATCCACTAAACCCTAGAGTGATCCACTAAACCCTAGAGTGATCCACTAAACCCTAGAGTGATCCATTACATCCCAGAGTGATGCTCTAAACCAGTGCTGCCCAACCCTCTTCCTGGATATCTACTGTCCTGTAGATTTTCAGTCCAACCCTAGTTTAGCATATCTGATTCAGCTAGTTAAGATCTTGTTGAGCAGCTAATTAGTAGAATCAGGTGTGTTAAATTAGGGTTGGACTGAAAACCCACAGGAAGGTAGTTCTCCAGGAAGTGGGTTGGACTGAAAACCCACAGGACTGTAGATATCCAGGAAGAGGTTTGGACTGAAAACCCACAGGACTGTAGATCTCCAGGAAGAGGTTTGGACTGAAAACCCACAGGACTAAAGATCTCCAGGAAGAGGTTTGGGCTGAAAACCCACCGGACTGTAGATCTCCAGGAAGAGGTTTGGGCTGAAAACACACAGGACTAAAGATCTCCAGGAAGAGGTTTGGGCTGAAAACCCACCGGACTGTAGATCTCCAGGAAGAGGTTTGGGCTGAAAACACACAGGACTAAAGATCTCCAGGAAGAGGTTTGGGCTGAAAACCCACCGGACTGTAGATCTCCAGGAAGAGGTTTGGGCTGAAAACACACAGGACTAAAGATCTCCAGGAAGAGGTTTGGGCTGAAAACACACAGGACTAAAGATCTCCAGGAAGAGGTTTGGGCTGAAAACCCACCGGACTGTAGATCTCCAGGAAGAGGTTTGGGCTGAAAACACACAGGACTAAAGATCTCCAGGAAGAGGTTTGGGCTGAAAACACACAGGACTAAAGATCTCCAGGAAGAGGTTTGGGCTGAAAACCCACCGGACTGTAGATCTCCAGGAAGAGGTTTGGGCTGAAAACCCACCGGACTGTAGATCTCCAGGAAGAGGTTTGGGCTGAAAACACACAGGACTAAAGATCTCCAGGAAGAGGTTTGGGCAGCCCTGATCTAAACCCTAAAAGGCATCCTCCCATCAAAATCAAAACAGAAGAGTGAAACATGGTGCTTTGACCTCGTAAATGAGGCTAGGAACATGATGTCAGACTTCTCTAACATTCAAATTAACCTCTGCCACATTGGCATTCATGTACAAATCCTGCTAATATGAACCTCGAGTGACTCCTCATGCCATTCCAGCAGGATTTCACCATCTCCACTCAGTTTAATAAGTCCTGCTTACCTGCTGTTCACCTGCTTCTGCTTTCAGTGGCACTGAGCGCCTGCCAATTAACACCTCAGGCATCTTAATGAGGCTGGATTGTTGACCACAGAGCTGGGCACTTCAACAGAATTAGCAGACCCTTCAGGACAAGTAGCCTACCTCAGTACACAAGAGACCCTGCATGGCAGTAAGATGAATCTACATAATACATCTTGCATTGAAACGACAGAGATGTGCCAACAGACAGACAGACAGACAGACAGACAGACAGACAGACAGACAGACAGACAGACAGACAGACAGACAGACAGACAGACAAGGATGGAGAGCAATGCGTTTGCACTGTTTCCACATACACACATCTGTGTTGCATGGTACTGGCAGCATCTGGTTCATATTGCAGTGTCAATCTCACAACACACAATTAGACCACGCCTGCTGCCAGACAGAGTATAAGCTCCCAGCTACAGAGTTGTAGTACAGGGGCCGTATGTATCAAGCGTCTAAGAGTAGGAGTGCTGATCTAGGATTGTATCCATTATGATCTAAAAGGTCAAACTGATCCTAAATCAGCACTACTCTGGGACAGTTGATCAATACAGCCCTAGGTGAATACTCCTTCTGTTTAAGATGGACCCAAACCCAGGAGACTGGTCAATGTAGCAATTATAGCATGAACAGTTAGTGTTCAGTATAAAGTGGGTTCCACTCTGGGTTATATGTGACTATTAGTACAATAACATCTATTTGTAATTCCCAATGCTGGGTTTACAACTCATATCCAAAATGGGATAATTTTATGTGCACACAGACATTTAATGCATCTATTTTATGAGGCATACTAACAGTGGCCCCCCTCAGAGGAAGAAACAGGGGAGGAAGAGGAGGAAGAAACAGGGGAGGAAGAGAGGTGGAGAAGAATGTAAGGATGAAGAGACAGGGGAGGAAGAAACAGTGGAGGAAGAGGGGAGGAAGAGACAGGGCTGGAAGACAGGGAAGTAAGAGACAGGGGAGGAAGGGGGGAGAGGAGGAAGAGACAGGGGGGAGAGACAGGGGGCAAGAGGAGGAAGAGACAGGGGAGGAAGAGACTGGGTAGGAAGAGGAAGAAGAAACAGGGGAGGAAGACGGGGGAGAGACAGGGGGAAGAGGAGGAAGAGACAGGGGGGAAGAGACAGGGGGGAAGAGGAGGAAGAGACAGGGGACAGAGGGGGAAGAGACAGAGGGAGAGAAGGAAGAGACAGGGGGAGAAGAGGAGGAAGAGAGAGGGGGGAAGAGGAGAAAGAAACAGGGGGGAAGAGACAGGGGGTAGAGGTGGAAAAGACGGGGCAAGAGGAGGAAGAGACAGGGGGAAGAGACAGGGGTAGAGGAGGAAAAGACGAGGCAAGAGGAGGAAGAGACGGGGGAAGAGACGGGGTAGAGGAGGAGGAGACAGGGGGAGATGGGGGGAAGAGACAGGGGAAGAGACAGGGGAAGAGAGGAGGAAGAGACTGGGGGGAAGAGACAGGGGGGACAGGGAGGAAGAGACTGGGGTAAGAGGTGGAAGAGAGAGGGGGAAGAGACAAGGGGGGGAAGAGGGGGAAGAGACAGGGGGGAACAGGAGGAGGAGACGGGGGAGGAAGAGACAGGGGGGGTAAGGGGGAATGGGAGGAAGAGGAATGGGGGAAGAGGAGGAAGAGACAGGGGGAAGAGACAGTGGGGGAAGAGGAGGAAGAGACAGGCGGAGACGGGGGGAAGAGGAGGAAGAGACAGGAGGAAGAGACAGTGGGGGAAGAGGAGGAAGAGACAGGGGGAAAAACAGTTTGGGAAGAGGAGGAAGAGACAGGGGGGAGAGACCGTGGGGGAAGAGGCGGAAGAGACAGGGGGGAGAGACAGGGGGAGAGGAGGAATAAACAAAGGGGAGAGAAGGAGGAGACGGGGGGAAGAGGTGGAAGAGACGGTGGGGAAGAGGTGGAAGAGACAGGGGGGAGAGGAGGAGGAGACAGAGGGGAAGAGGTGGAAGAGACAGGGGGAGAGGAGGAGGAGACAGAGGGGAAGAGGTGGAAGCGACAGGGGGGAAGAAGTGGAAGAGACAGGGGGAGAGGAGCAAGAGACAGGGGGGAGAGGAGCAAGAGACAGGGGGGAGAAGAGCAAGAGACAGGGGGGAGAGGTGGAAGAGACGGTAGGGAAGAGGTGGAAGAGACAGGGGGGAGAGGTGGAAGAGACAGGGGGAGAGGTGGAAGAGACAGGGGGGAGAGGAGCAAGAGACAGGGGGGAGAGGTGGAAGAGACAGGGGGGAGAGGAGCAAGAGACAGGGGGAGAGGAGCAAGAGACAGGGGGGAGAGGAGCAAGAGACAGGGGGGAAGAGGTGGAAGAGACAGGGGGGAGAGGAGCAAGAGACAGGGGGGAGAGGAGCAAGAGACAGGGGGGAAGAGGTGGAAGAGATGGTGGGGAAGAGGTGGAAGAGACAGGGGGAGAGGAGGAGACAGGGGGGAAGAGGAGGAAGAGACGGAGGGGAAGAGGTGGAAGGGACAGGTGGAGGAAGAGGAAGAAGAAACAGTGGAGGAAGAGGAGGAAGATGGGGTGATGAAGAAGAGAATGAGAAAGTCTTGGGACTAATATATGTGCATAAACCCTGTATAAAATCTGGGATGCTTTCAACGGAAATGTCTGTGTTTGTATCACAGAGGACGCAAGCATTTCTCTCTCTCTCTCGCGCGCACGCACACACACACACACACACACACACACAGACACAGACACACACACACACACACACACACACACACACACACACACACACACACACATACACACACACACACAGCAAGGAACTAGATCAACAAAAACAAAAAAACAACAAAGGGTTGTCTCTTCTCACGCAAAACCCAGTTTGATTCATCCCCAAAAATCTGTGATCAATCTTCCCCCTGTAATGGTAAAAATATATTGTTGATGCGCTGAAGAACTGGTGTTTTTCTCAAGACCGGAGGCGTGCAAATATTTAAGAAATAACAGTGAGAGCTTTTATTTAAACCACTGACACAAACACACAAATAACACAACCTCATTGGAGCAAAGGATGGAAAGAAAGAGAGAGACTAATATGGAGGGAAAGAGAGAGAGAAAGAGAGAGAGACTGATATGGAGGGAAAGAGAGAGAGAAAGAGAGAGACTGATATGGAGGGAAAGAGAGAGAGAGAGAGAGACTGATATGGAGGGAAAGAGAGAGAGAAAGAGAGAGAGAGAGAGAGAGAGAGAGAGAGAGACTGATATGGAGGGAAAGAGGGAGAGAGACTGATATGGAGGGAAAGAAAGAGAGAGCGAGCGAGAGAGAGACTGATATGCAGGGAAAGAGAGAGAGAGAGAGAGAGACTGATATGGAGGGAAAGAGAGAGAGAAAGAGAGAGAGAGAGAGAGAGAGAGAGAGAGAGAGAGAGAGAGAGAGAGACTGATATGGAGGGAAAGAGAGAGAGAGAGAGACTGATATGGAGGGAAAGAGAGAGAGAAAGAGAGAGAGAGAGAGAGAGAGCGAGAGAGACTGATATGGAGGGAAAGAAAGAGAGAGCGAGAGAGAGACTGATATGCAGGGAAAGAGAGAGAGAGAGAGAGAGACTGATATGGAGGGAAAGAGAGAGAAAGAGAGAGAGAGAGAGACTGATATGCAGGGAAAGAGAGAGAGAGAGAGACTGATATGCAGGGAAAGAGAGAGAGAGAGAGAGAGAGAGAGAGAGAGAGAGAGAGAGAGAGAGATAGAGACTGATATGGAGGGAAAGAGAGAGACTGATATGGAGGGAAAGAGAGAGAGACTGATATGGAGGGAAAGAGAGAGAGACTGATATGGAGAGAAAGAGACTGATATGGAGAGAGAGAGACTGATATGGAGGGAAAGAGAGAGAGACTGATATGGAGAGAAAGAGACTGATATGGAGAGAGAGACTGATATGGAGGGAAAGAGAGAGAGACTGATATGGAGAGAGAGAGAGACTGATATGGAGAGAGAGAGACTGATATGGAGAGAAAGAGACTGATATGGAGAGAGAGAGACTGATATGGAGGGAAAGAGAGAGAGACTGATATGGAGGGAAAGAGAGAGAGACTGATATGGAGGGAAAGAGAGAGAGACTGATATGGAGAGAAAGAGACTGATATGGAGAGAGAGAGAAAGAGTGAAAGAGAGACTGATATGGAGAGAAAGAGAGAGAGAGACTGATATGGAGGGAAAGAGAGAGAGACTGATATGGAGAGAAAGAGACTGATATGGAGAGAAAGAGAGAGTGAAAGAGAGAGACTGATATGGAGAGAAAGAGAGAGAGAGACTGATATGGAGGGAAAGAGAGAGATAAACTTGCATCATCAAAGAGAGTTGAACCCGCTCTGACTGTCAGTCATTCAGTCAAAACAAAAAATGGAAAGGGGGACAAAGGACTTTTTAGGCCGCGCTGCTAAATGTGTGAATTTAACCAACTTACTTGCTAAAAGTTTTGGTTCTGCTGGTCCGAGTGCTGTGTCTGTGAGAAATTACTGATCATTTACTGTTGTGCAGTCAGTCGGGGTAGGAAGAAACCGAGAAGGACACTCACACACACTGATAGATCATGTAGCCTACTACTGTCAGTTAGGCCTAATATTTTGGCTGTATATTGTATGAATATATTTCATACCTACTATAATAGGCTAATAAGGGAAGGCGGATTTAGACACTAGGCTACTTGCAATATAGCCTAACATTGGCTTTTATAACACATAGGTTAGGTAATAGCTATCTACTAGACATGTATATAGTGCTTTTAACTTAACACAAGTCATCATGTATTACACACATGGCACAGGCAAACAAAGCACAACGCTGGTAATCTATCCACCTCCATAAAAACTAGTCCCTGCATTGTTCTTTGACAAACATAGAAGGTTGTATATTGAATTCAATAGAAGAAAACAGGGAGAAAGAGAGACAGTTCCTTAATGTAGTGATTGGCTACAGACTAACCATTAAGGAACTGTCTCTCTCTCTCTCTGTTTTCTTATTTTTAATTATTGAAACTTGATTTAATTGTCATTTTTTTCTCAACGATCTACACAAAATACTCTGTAATGTGAAAGTGGAAGAAAAATTTGAGCATTTGTAAAAAATATATGTATGGAAAATAAAACAGTAATATATCTTAATTCAATAAGTATTCAAACATCTGAGTCAATACATGTTCGAATCACCTTTGGCAGCGATTACAGTCTATCTGGGTAAGTCTCTAAGAGCTTTGCACACTTGGATAACCTGCTGAAAGGTGACTTTGTTTCACAGTGTCTATTGGAAAGCAGACTGAACCAAGTTTTCCTCTAGGAATTTGCCAGTGCTTTGTTCTATTCTGTTTCTTCTTATCATAAGAAACTCCCTTGCCAATGACAAGCACCCATAACATAAAAAAGTCTATATTTTATTCAACCAGAGAAGAACAAATTCTTATTTACAATGATGGGCTACCCCAGACAATTGTGCACCACCCTATGCGATTTGAACCAGGTACTGCAGTGACACCTCCTGCATTGAGATGCAGCGTCTTTGACCACCGCGCCACTCAGGAGCCCCACAACATCCAGCCACCACCGTGCTTGAAAATATGAAGAGTGGTAATTCAGTGATGTGTTGTGTTGGATTTGCCCCAAACAAAACACTTTGTATTTTTATTCTGTACAGGCTTCCTTCTTTACACTCTGTAATTCTGTTAGTCTTCTTCTGGAGTAAGTAAAATGTAGTTGATCCTGCCTCGGCTATCTCAAATCACAGCCTTTAAACTGTAATTGTTTTAGAATCACCATTGGACCATTCACCATTGGACTGGTGAAATCCCTGAACGTATTTCTTCCTCTCTGGCAACTGAGTTAGGAAGAGCACCTGTATCTATTTAGTGACTGTGAGTATTGATACACCGTCCAACGTGTAGTTAATAACTTCATCATGCTCAAAGGGATATTCAATGTCTGTTTTTTTTTACCCATCTACCAATAGGTGCCCTTCTTTGTGAGGCATTGGAAAACCTCCCTGGTCTTAGTGGCCAAATCTGTGTTTGGAATTCACTGCTCGACTGAGAGACATTACAGATAAGTGTATGTACAGAGATATTAGTCCACGCAACTTATTATGTGACTTGTTAAGCACATTTCTACCCCTGAACTTATTTAGGCTTGCCAACAAAAAAATGTTTGAATACTTTGAATACTTTAACTCAAGACATTTCATATTTTCATGTTTTATTCATAAAAACATAATTCAACTTTGACATTATGGTGAAGATTTTATTTATTTTAGTCAGTTAATTATTTATTTTAGTCAGTTAAGAACAAATTCTTATTTTCAATGACGGCCTAGGAACAGTGGGTTAACTGCCTGTTCAGGGGCAGAACGACAGATTTGTACCTTGTTAGCGTGGGGGTTTGAACTTGCAACCTTCCGGTTAATAGTCCACCGCTCTAACCCTGCCGCCCAAATGACACACAATCAATTTAAAATTCAGGCTGTAACACAACAAAATGTGGAAAAAGTCAAGAGATATGAATATTTTCTGAAGGCACTGTATCTAAAGTGGGCAGGGGGAACACTTGAAATGCATTCATTTGAAATATGTAGTTGTAGCTGTTATAAGGTAAATACGTAGCTGTATTATATAAGCCAACGGTCATCTATAAGGCATTTATTCAGGGATTTTCTTATTTGTCTAATATACAATACCATTCAAAAGTTTGGGCACACCTACTCATTGAAGGGTTTTTCTTTATTTTTGACTATTCTCTACATTGTAGAATAATAGTGAAGACATCAAAACTATGAATTAACACATATGGAATCATGTGGTAACCAAAAAAGTGTTTAACAAATCAAAACATATTTTATATTTGAGATTCTTCAAAGTAGCCACCCTTTGCCTTGATGACAACTTTGCACACTCTTGGCATTCTCTCAACCAGATTCATGAGGTCACCTGGAATGCATTTCAATTAACAGCTGTGCCTTGTTAAAAGTTAATTTGGGGAATTTATTTCCTTCTTAATGCGTTTGAGCATCAGCTGTGTTGTGACAAGGTAGGGGTGGTATACAGAAGATAGCCCTATTTGGTAAAAACCAAGTCCATTGAATGGCAAGAACAGCTCAAATAAGCAAAGAGAAACAACAGTCATTACAACATTACTTTAAGACATGAAGGTCAGTCAATCCGGAAAATGGGTCTCAATTCAATGCCTCAGACACAAGATGTTGCGGGCCGCTCCCGAGGACTGTGGGCTTTTGTTCTCCATGGCCGAAATGAGTAAAACATTTAAGCAAAACACAGAGATATCCCACCAACCATTCCACTGACTCTTCCACCATTGCAGTCACGGAGAGCAAGGAGCAGTAAGATTGGTCAGTGACACGATGCACCAACCTGACCACCCTCTTTGTGATCTCCTACCACAGAGAAGGGGAGACAGTACTGGCAGAGTCAGCTGCAACCAGAATAAACTGTCCAGCATTGATTGTAAATTGAACATATTATCTTGTGTTTATAAGTATTGTCTAAATGTAACTGTGCATTCTGCATAATTTAGTCTTGTCGACTGTAAGAATGAAATACATCAAATGTGTTTTACTGATGAGTACCTCTTTAACTCACCCCATGTTGACGCTAACCTTATCCCCTCCTCCCACCTCCCTGGCTTGTGTGAAATGGAAATGATATATTGCGGTAATTAGATGAGAAAATATAAGTAATCCTCCCAGAATGCAACAGTTCTGAGGAGGTTTATTGTTCTAGCTGAAGGTGCAACTCTAGGCTTTGTTTACTTGATCCTGTGTGTGTTTCTGCCTCTTTGGTAATCAGAGGTAGAAAGTCATTAAGATGTTATCACAACTGCAGCGGCCCAGGCCTGACACAGGAGGTTAACCCAGCCTGGAAAAGAGAGGACGGAGGGAGAGTGGCGTGGCCTTCACTAGCTCAGCCTCCCAGGCCACACGGCTAGCCAGGTCCCAGGAACATACATCAGAGGAGAGGGGCATCATTACTGGTGCCAATCCCTCTGAAACACTGAAACTAGTGCATCACCAGAGGCGTGGTGGTGGCGGTAGTGGTGCGTGTGTGGGCGTGTGGGCGTGTGTGTGTGTGTGTGTGTGTGTGTGTGACCCACCAAGGGGAATGAAGCCGGGCCACAGAGAACAGAACAAAGCAGGCTGGTCTTTCTGGCATTTCATGATTAAACCTGCAGAGAGGAAAAAAATATCACATTTTTTGGGGGAATGAGAATGAATGAGTGAAGGGCTTGATTTGACCCCTTCTCCTCATCCCCCTAACGCCCTCTCTGCATCCTCCTCTCTGCTTCACAGTAATCATTGAGTTATTTTACCCACTGACTGTGTCCCAGAGAAATGACTCCCAGGTAAAGGTGGGAATTACGAGGTGCGTTTTCCATTCATTCCGAGATGCAGTCAGAATACCATTAAATCTACTGAGATTTCTGGTAGTCACGTTGCTTTGTTTGTTTTCTCGTTGCATTTCGTCATTCTATCTCCTACCTCCCTCCTTTTCCTCCCTCCCTCCCTCATTTCCTCCCTCCCTTCCTTCTTTCCTCCCTCCCTCCTTTCCTCCAATCCATCCATCCCTTTTCTCTCGTGTCTGTCCCTCCTACCTCATCGCGTGAGTGGCAGCCGCAACACCTTGACCCTGGCTAATTGACCCCGACCACGACGGCAAAGAAACTATTTTTGTGTGAAATTTTGCCATGGTTTCAGCCTACCTGAGACGCCAGGGTGGCGGCACGGGCTGTCGGGATTTTCTCTTCTCCTCCATCCGACACACTAGACGCCTCTCCTCTCCCCTCCTCCTCTGCCCGAAAAGCTACGCTACCGCTTTTCCTCTCCTCCTTTGTCCACACGCTGCTCTACATGCCTCTCCTCTCTTTTCCTCTCCTCCTCCTCCTCCACTCCACTCCACCTGCTCCTCTCCTCTCCTCCTTAATCTCCACCTCCTCCTCCTTCTCCTCCTCTCCTCAAACCATGACCACATGGGGCTGCATCATGTTTGCTGGCCTTCTCACACAATCCGAGTGCTATCGCGTGCAGAGACTGCATTGAGAACATAGCATTTTCACCACACTACCTTACGCATGAGTAGCCCCGGCGAGGGAAGGAGGGGGGCGAGAGAGGGAAAGAGAGAAACTGTCAAAGTAGAGTGATAGTGGAGGAAGAGAGAGAGACAGAGAGACGAGGGTGTGGAAATAAGACAGAGAGATCAATGAGTAAACATAAACAATAAAACATTAACAGTAAACATTACACTCACAAAAGTTGAAAAATAAAGACATTTCAAATAATATTATGTCTATATATGTTCCCCATGCCAATAAATCCCTTTAAAAATTGAAAATGAGAGAGAGAGAGATTTTTATTTTGTAACTTTTGTGAATGTAATGTTGACTGTTCATTTCTTATTGTTAGTTTCACTTTTGTTTATTATCTACTTCACTTGCTTTGGCAATGTAAATATATGTTTCCATGCCAATAAAGCTGTCACGGCTGTTGGTGGAACAAGGAGAGGACCAAGGTACGTGCTCATCCTTTTATTAATGGAACTGAACACTGATTAACAAAACAACAAGGAGAATGACCGAAACGGTTCTGTCTGGTGCAGACACAAAAACAGAAAACAACTACCCACAAAACCCATGTGGGCAAGAGCTACCTAAGTATGGTTCTCAATCAGAGACAACGATAGACAGCTGCCTCTGATTGAGAACCACACCCGGCCAAAAACAAAGAAATACAAAAACATAGAAAAAGTTACATAGAATGCCCACCCAAATCACACCCTGGCCTAACCAAAATAGAGAATAAAAGCCTCTCTATGGCCAGGGCGTGACAAAAGCCCCTTAAATTGAAATTGAAATTGAGCGAGATTTTATTTTCCCTTTTGTACTTTAACTATTTGCACATCATTATAACACTGTAAATAGCCACAATAAGACATTTGAAATGTGTCTATTCCTTTGAAACTTGTGAGTGTAATGTTTACTGTTCATTTTTTATTTGACTTTTGTTTATTATCTATTTCACTTGTAAATATTTATTTGAATTGAATGAGAGATGGAGAGAGCGAGATGGATGGAGAGAGTGAGATGGAGAGAGAGAGAGAGATTGAGGGAGAGAGAGAGATGGAGAGAGAGATGGAGATATATATATATATATATATATACAGTGGGGAGAACAAGTATTTGATACACTGCCGATTTTGCAGGTTTTCCTACTTACAAAGCATGTAGAGGTCTGTAATTTTTATATTATATATATATATATATATATATATATATATAGAGAGAGAGAGATGGAGAGAGAGAGAGAGATGAAGAGATAGAGAGAGAGGTATTATCTCTTACACATACTGCACAGACATACTCATACAGAATACCCTAAGCATGCAAACCCACCTCTTAGTGAGCACACACACACACACACACACACACACACACACACACACACACACACACACACACACACACACACACGCACACACACACACACTTACACTCACACACCACACACATTCAATCTCATTTACACTTGACACACTCACTTAGAACATATACACGCAATCCCAAGACTGAACACACACAGACCTACTGTACACTATAGTATGTTATCATCGTCATGCTCGCATAAACAAATTCAAATGAATGAAGACTTATTACTCGCAGAATTAGGGCCTTATTCAATCAGATCAAGCGTTAACCGGCAACAGGCGACACCCGCATAGCTGATGTTTCGGAAGTGGAACGGGTTTGGAGCTGTCAAATTGGTGAGCAGCTGCTCTTGTGATCATTTTAACCAAGCCACACCCGTCCCACTCGTGTTGCAAATCCAGAAGGAGAACGTGTGGGCTATATAGAAATAAAGACGCTCTAATTGAAATCATGAAATAACATAATGAGAGGTGTAGTAGATTTGAGGTGTAGATTACATCCAGTTTTCAAACTTGTAAACAACAATGACTGGGATTTCTCTTCATGTGGCTCCATGCAGCCAATGGAAATGTCCGCTTTAGGTCCACTTGTGGATTTGACAGCTCTAAAGCAGTTCAGCATTGCAGATCTGATTTGAATCGGCCCCTAATTTACCTACAGTAAAACTGATGTTTAGGTTAAACATTACGGACTTTCCATGCAGGTTCCAGTGACACCTGCAGTGATAATCAAAAGGTGACATACAGACAAACATCAACAAACAAAGGAAAACGCAAACAGTGGGGATGGACCTTTGATCAGTATCTCCATTATTAACATCATCAGTGGTCAGTGGAATGAAAATGTTATTTATAGTTTACCTGAGAAGCATACTAACACTAACCCATGTCTACACATCACTTCACATGCACCATTAACTGAGGAAAGAGAGTGATCGAGAGAGAGACAGGAAGAGAGAAAGAGAAAGAGAGGGAGAATACATTATCTGCAGACCGCAGTAAAAACGCTTCACTCGAGACATCTTGACTTTATGAACTTTAGCTCTGTGTTTAAAGGTAATGCACAGTGTAATGATAATCTATGGTGCCGATCAGGTCATGTATTAAATGTAGGAAGGTTTGTTGTTGGGTTTGTCTGATCTCAGTCACCTCTCATCAGCCAGACCTCTACAGCTAGGTCTCGCTCTGTGTGTTTGTGTGTTTGTGTGTGTGTGTTTGTGTGTGTGTGTTACAGTCTGGACTGGAGTCTAGGGTGGCAGGGCAGCCTAGTGGTTAGAGTGGTGTACTAGTAACTGGAAGGTTGCAAGTTCAAATCCCTGAGCTGACAAGGTACAAATCTGTCATTCTGAACATGCAGTTAACCCACTGTTCCTAGGCTGTCATTGAAAATAAGAATTTGTTCTTAACTGACTTGTCTAGTTAAATAAAGGTAAAATTAAAAAAGGGGTGGCTCTGTTTGTAGTGAGAAGAGGTCTGCATCCCAAACACAGAGCTAAACCCTATTCCCGAGTAGAGCACTACTTTTGATAAAAGCCCCATATGTAAGTTCTATGGTGTAATTTGGGATGCACACGAGGACAAGCTGACATGTCTCCAGGTGGGCTTCCCCTCTGAGGTCAATTTCATTATGGAAACATAGACACACTCTATCATGATGAGAACCCTGCAGCCAAGTCAGTTAAATTCTTATTTTCAATGACGGCCTAGGAACAGTGGGTTAACTGCATGTTTAGCAGGTATGTGTGTGTTTGTATGTGTGAGCGAGTGCGTGGGTGTTTTAGAGGCGCGCGAGGAGGGATCAACATGACCTCTGTGTTGCTTTTATTTTCAAATGCAATCCCAATATGATTAATGTGTAATATGGAGTAAAGTAAAGTAGGTAGAATGTGTGGTTTGGGGTAAAGTAGGTAGAATGTGTGGTTTGGGGTAAAGTAGGTAGAATGTGTGGTTTGGGGTAAAGTAGGTAGAATGTGTGGTTTGGGGTAAAGTAGGTAGAATGTGTGGTTTGGGGTAAAGTAGGTAGAATGTGTGGTTTGGGGTAAAGTAGGTAGAATGTGTGGTTTGGGGTAAAGTAGGTAGAATGTGTGGTTTGGGGTAAAGTAGGTAGAATGTGTGGTTTGGGGTAAAGTAGGTAGAATGTGTGGTTTGGGGTAAAGTAGGTAGAATGTGTGGTTTGGGGTAAAGTAGGTAGAATGTGTGGTTTGGGGTAAAGTAGGTAGAATGTGTGGTTTGGGGTAAAGTAGGTAGAATGTGAGGTTTGGGGTAAAGTAGGTAGAATGTGAGGTTTGGGGTAAAGTAGATAGAATGTGTGGTTTGGGGGTGTGGTTTGGGGTAAAGTAGGTAGAATGTGTGGTTTGGGGTAAAGTAGGTAGAATGTGTGGTTTGGGGTAAAGTAGGTAGAATGTGTGGTTTGGGGTAAAGTAGGTAGAATGTGTGGTTTGGGGTAAAGTAGGTAGAATGTGTGGTTTGGGGTAAAGTAGGTAGAATGTGTGGTTTGGGGTAAAGTAGGTAGAATGTGAGGTTTGGGGTAAAGTAGATAGAATGTGTGGTTTGGGGGTGTGGTTTGGGGTAAAGTAGGTAGAATGTGTGGTTTGGGGTAAAGTAGGTAGAATGTGTGCTCTGGGGTAAAGTAGGTAGAATGTGTGCTCTGGGGTAAAGTAGCTAGAATGTGTGGTTTGGGGTAAAGTAGATAGAATGTGTGGTTTGGGGGTGTGGTTTGGGGTAAAGTAGGTAGAATGTGTGGTCTGGGGTAAAGTAGGTAGAATGTGTGGTCTGGGGTAAAGTAGGTAAAATGTGTGCTCTGGGGTAAAGTAGGTATAATGTGTGCTCTGGGGTAAAGTAGGTAGAATGTGTGCTCTGGGGTAAAGTAGGTAGAATGTGTGCTCTGGGGTAAAGTAGGTAGAATGTGTGCTCTGGGGTAAAGTAGATAGAATGTGTGGTTTGTAATTATGTTTTTTCCACCATTTGTATCACTTTCACCCCCAGTGGAAAATAATTATTATCAGCAGAGTGAAGAGGACTACAATCATTCACACCGTTTCTCAAGTTTGCAAATCGCCTTGAAAATTGGGCAGGCCTGCAGAGTGTAGACAACAGCAGTAGACTTTAGGGTGAAATGCTTACTTACGAGCTCATTCCCAAAAATACAGAGTTAAAAAGTAAGAACAATTCATACAAAATTAAAAGGAAATAGTAACACAATAAAATAGCAATATCGAGGCTATATACAAGGAGTACCGGTACCGAGTCAATGTGCCGGGGTACGAGGTAATTGAGATAATATGTACATTTAGGTAGGTAAAAAAGTGGAAAGGCAATCAGGATAGATAATAAACAGAGCAACGGCAGCCTATGTGAAGAGTGTGAGTTTGTGTGTGGCGTCAATATGCATGCGTGTGTGTTTTGTGTTTGTGAACCTATGTAGTGTGTGTGTGTTTGAGTGTCAGTGTAGAATGTGTGAGTGTGTGCTTCCAATGAGTGTGCATAGAGCCGGTGCAAGAGAGTCAATGCAAATATTCTGGGTAGCCATTTGATGAAGTGTTCTGCAGTCTTATGGCTTGGGAGTAGAAGCTGTTCAGGAGTCTTTTGGTCTCCGCTTGCTGTGTGGTGGCAGAGAGAACAGTCTATGACTTAGGTGACTGAAGTCTTTGACAATTTTTAGGGATTTCTTCTGTCATCGCCTGGTATAGAGGTCCCTGGATGGCAGAGAGGACAGCCCAAGTGATGGGCCATACGCATTACCCTAGCGCCTTACGGTTGGATGCCCATGAGGGCCCATACCAAATCTTGAGGGAAGAGACTTCTTTTTTTATTTTTAAATTTGACCCCCTTTTCTCCCCAATTTGGTGGTATCCAATTGTTTTAGTAGCTACTATCTTGTCTCATCGCTACAACTCCCGTACGGGCTCGGGAGAGACGAAGGTTGAAAGTCATGCGTCCTCCGATACACAACCCAACCAAGCCGCACTGCTTCTTAACACAGCGCCATCCAACCCGGAAGCCAGCCGCACCAATGTGTTGGAGGAAACACCGTGCACCTGGCAACCTTGGTTAGTGCGCACTGCGCCCGGCCCGCCACAGAGTCTCTGGTGGCACAGCTGGTGCTGCAGTACAGCGCCCTTAACCACTGCGCCACCCGGGAGGCCCTGGGAAGAGACTTCTTCACGACTGTGTTGGTGTGTTTGGACCATGATAGTTCTTACTGATGTTCTTAGTGATGTTCTTAGTGATGTGGACACAGAGGAACTTGAAGCTCTCGACCCGCTCCACTACAGCCTCGTCGATGTGAGTGGGGGCTGGCTCGGCCCTCCTTTTCCTTTGTGTTGCTGATGTTGAGGGAGACGTTGTTGTCCTGGCAGCAGAACAGGGAGTAAAGTTGTATTTGGAAACTTTTGGCATCGTACCCTTCTACTGTAGATTGAAACCAGGAAAATACATGTCTTGAAAATGGGGGATAAGAGGTCATGCTAAACAGTGAAAGAGGGTGTCAGTCCATAAAAGGAGAGGTCACCCTAAACAAGCCTATTGTTGACAATTCATAAAATGAACAAAGAACAGAGAAGTTTTGCCTTGCTGTGATCAAACATAGATCAAGGAATAGCAGTGTTCCCTGACCATATACAACCCAGATGGTTTCCTCTTTCACTTGTTTTTTTCTCCTTCTGTCCTACTTCCTGAAAGCATCCGATGCGGTAATGTTTTCACGTCTTGTCGGTAATGTTTTCACGTCTTGAATACCGAAAAGAAAAGCTGTCGGAATTTCGCTGGACCGCATCTTGTTTCCAGGAGTTCTGTACTGTATCCCGGGACAGGGTGAATGTGGATTTCTTAAACATACTGTACACATGCTAGCTTTTAGTGGGTACTTACCCATTCTCCTTTCTATCTACACTGAGTGTACAAAACATTAGGAACACCTGCTCTTTCCATGACATAGACGGACCAGGTGAATCCAGGTCAAAACCATGATCCCTTATTAATGTCACTTTTTAAATCCAGTTCAATCAGTGTAGATCAGCGTTTCCCAAACTCAGTCCCAAGGGGTGCACATTTTGTTTTTTGTCCAAACATTACACAGCTGATTCAAATGATCAAAGCTTGATGATCAGTTGATTATTTGAATCAGCTGTGTAGTGTTAGGGTAAAAGCCAAAACCTGCACCCCTTGGGGTCCCAGGGACTGAGTTTGGGAGACCCTGGTGTAGATGAAAGGGGGGAGACTGGTTAAAGAATGATTTTTAAGCCTTGAGACAATTGTGACATGTATGTGTGTGTGCCATTCAGAGGGTGACTGAGCAAGACCAAATATTTAAGTGCCTTTGAACGGGGTATGGTAGTAGGTGCCAGGCGCACCGGTTTGAGTGTGTCACGCTCAACCGTTTCCAGTGTGTATCAATAATGGTCCACCACCCAAAGGACATCCAGCCAACTGGACACAACTGTGGAAAGCATTGGGCCAGCATCCGACACCGCGTAGCCAGCTTGTAGCCACCACCGGTTAGCCACCATGGGTCAGCTTTCGACACTGTGTAGAATCAATGTCCCGAATAATTGAGGCAAAAGGGGGTGCAAGTTATACCCCTTTTTGCCCTCAGAACAGCCTCAACTCATCGGGGCATGGACTCTACAAGGTGTCGAAAGTGTGACACTGTGCAACCCAATATTAGGAATGTGTTCCTAATGATTTGAACACTCAGTGTATTTTCCAGAATGTGTCTATAACCCATATATAACCCATACTGGTTACCAGGTAACCAGCGGCTAATTAGACAATCTTAGCTCTTCTGTCCTCTCGGACCAGGCCTCAGCTGGCTTCTCTAGATGTGGAGGGTGTCTGAATGAAAACTGAAGTATAATGTCTGAATAAAGCCTATACAAACCTATAATATGTATTTTCTATATTGATTCATGTTTTTGTTCTTTAATTTCCCAAGGTATGAAAGTACTTGCCATTGTTTCCTGTGTGTGTGTGTGTGTGTGTGCTTGCGTGTGTGTATGTATGTGTGAAGTGCATGAGGCTCCAGGAGTGAGTATGTGTGTGTGTGTGTGTGGGTGGGTGTGTGTGTGTATGTCTTTAGAAAGCGCAGGTGTCAGTGTGTGTGGTCCCCACAGTGGTGGTGACGGTTGAGGGTTCGGAGGCCTCATTAAAGAACCGTCACTCGCGGGGTTAATATCTGTTTCCCATCTTTACCAAGTGGCTCTCGAGGGTCTGTGGGTTTCTCCCATTTCATTTAGTAAAAAAAAGAAATGCAGAAAAAAAAGCCCTCACTTATGAAATGACAAGTACTTGAAAAGATCTAATATGGTGTTAATTGTCTAGCTGCCTTGACAAGGGGTGTGGATGGAAGGAATGGAGTGGGGCAGGGTGGAGTGGTGTGGTGGAGGGGCGCTCAAGCATGTTTCGCATTACAATAGGAAATGAACGCATTCTCTTCTGCAAACAGGGTGTGTTGTGTAGCCCTGTTGATATGAAGAGGGTGGAGAGGAGCAGTACGGCTGGAGTGGAGTGGGACACACACACAGGCACACTTAGAAAAGTCTTGAAGGACTCTTGGTCTCTCTAGTTTCTCAGTCTTGATTTTATACTCTGCAGCAGGCTCACAAAGAGATGCTCTAGTGCACAACACAGCATGAAAACAGCCCATCTAATAAGGCTCCTGAGTTAGGCACTATAACTTTCAATAGATCCACTTCAGCCACTGCAAAGGATCTGAGGACTGCACCGCACCCAGCAGCCCACTTCCCCTCTGAAGGAAACTGGTTTCACAAATGCTATCTCATATTAGGGGTATGTGCTCATGACAGAAAGCTATCACATAAACTCAGTAAGAGAGATAAAACCCTGCCTAATGATAGGATTTGTAAGGACTGTAGACCCTATAATCACGCCAGAAATGCAAGTACAATTGATTAATAACCACAGGCCAATTAAACTGTAGTATTCTTCAGTAGTTGACAGGGTAGCCTATACAACAGGTTCCTATTCACCTTGGCGACCTCTTTGAGCTTGTGTTTCCTCTAGAGAACCTGTGGGATTCATACTGTAAAATGGATCATCAATAAATTATGGATGGACTTTTACTTAGTGACTGGTGACACTGACTACATTTGTTTTGTCCTGGCTTACAATTTCTCTGATTACTTTGGCACGCTCTCTTTGGGACAGGTCAAGGACGCACCAAAACTAAAGCATGGGAGGAGCAACCTAACGTGAACATTTAGGCCTATTCTCCTACCAGGAGCAAGCTTGCCTGCTCTACCCTTACCCGTCGATTCCCTTCGCCAACCGCCACAGCGTAATTAGCGAGCTCAAGATTTACTCTGCCAGAAAAATGTGTTTTTAACTTGTATGCGAATTTCCTGCGGTGGATCCTCCCAGTTCCAATCATCCATACCATGCGGAAAACAACAGACTTCCCGCCCTCCCTACGCCATCGGAGCAACGTATGGTGCACAGGCATTGTTGTTGGTACAGGCTAACATCTGTAGCCTAAAAAGGAATGATATGGAACACACAGGATGGGAGCTCGTCTGCTGCTCTCTGTTTCACTGAAACTTTTGTGGGAAATGTGGTGGAGAAGAAAATAGCATTTTCCAGGGTGAGGAGTTGGCTGGGCAGGAGAGACTTACATTTCTTAGTGTGATGGTGTCAGCTGGACAGATTTCTCTCTCATATTTCCCATTATCGTTCTAGTATAGAAATATTAGATTATCCTTATTAAATTGAGATGTGTAGCCTATTAAATCATACTTGTCAGTTATTCTTGTCTATTTGAAGAACTGAAAATCTCCTACCACACACATTGTATTGGCCTCCCTGGTGTAATGGCCTCTCTGGTGTTTTGGCCTCTCTGGTGTAATGGCCTCTCTGGTGTATTGGCCTCTCTGGTGTAATGGCCTCTCTGGTGTTTTGGCCTCTCTGGTGTAATGGCCTCTCTGGTGTAATGGCCTCTCTGGTGTAATGGCCTCTCTGGTGTAATGGCCTCTCTGGTGTATTGGCCTCTCTGGTGTTTTGGCCTCTCTGGTGTAATGGCCTCTCTGGTGTAATGGCCTCTCTGGTGTAATGGCCTCTCTGGTGTTTTGGCCTCTCTGGTGTAATGGCCTCTCTGGTGTTTTGGCCTCTCTGGTGTTTTGGCCTCTCTGGTGTTTTGGCCTCTCTGGTGTTTTGGCCTCTCTGGTGTATTGGCCTCTCTGGTGTATTGGCCTCTCTGGTGTTTTGGCCTCTCTGGTGTAATGGCCTCTCTGGTGTAATGGCCTCTCTGGTGTATTGGCCTCTCTGGTGTTTTGGCCTCTCTGGTGTAATGGCCTCTCTGGTGTAATGGCCTCTCTGGTGTAATGGCCTCTCTGGTGTTTTGGCCTCTCTGGTGTTTTGTCCTCTCTGGTGTAATGGCCTCTCTGGTGTAATGGCCTCTCTGGTGTTTTGGCCTCTCTGGTGTAATGGCCTCTCTGGTGTATTGGCCTCTCTGGTGTTTTGGCCTCTCTGGTGTAATGGCCTCTCTGGTGTAATGGCCTCTCTGGTGTAATGGCCTCTCTGGTGTTTTGGCCTCTCTGGTGTAATGGCCTCTCTGGTGTTTTGGCCTCTCTGGTGTTTTGTCCTCTCTGGTGTAATGGCCTCTCTGGTGTAATGGCCTCTCTGGTGTTTTGGCCTCTCTGGTGTAATGGCCTCTCTGGTGTATTGGCCTCTCAGGTGTTTTGGCCTCTCTGGTGTTTTGTCCTCTCTGGTGTAATGGCCTCTCTGGTGTAATGGTCTCTCTGGTGTTTTGGCCTCTCTGGTGTTTTGGCCTCTCTGGTGTATTGGCCTCTCTGGTGTTTTGGCCTCTCTGGTGTAATGGCCTCTCTGGTGTTTTGGCCTCTCTGGTGTTTTGGCCTCTCTGGTGTAATGGCCTCTCTGGTGTTTTGGCCTCTCTGGTGTTTTGGCCTCTCTGGTGTAATGACCTCTCTGGTGTTTTGGCCTCTCTGGTGTAATGGCCTCTCTGGTGTAATGGCCTCTCTGGTGTAATGGCCTCTCTGGTGTATTGGCCTCTCTGGTGTTTTGGCCTCTCTGGTGTAATGGCCTCTCTGGTGTAATGGCCTCTCTGGTGTAATGGCCTCTCTGGTGTATTGGCCTCTCTGGTGTAATGGCCTCTCTGGTGTATTGGCCGCTCTGGTGTAATGGCCTCTCTGGTGTTTTGAACTCTCAGGTGTTTTGGCCTCTCTGGTGTAATGGCCTCTCTGGTGTAATGGCCTCTCTGGTGTTTTGAACTCTCAGGTGTTTTGGCCTCTCTGGTGTAATGGCCTCTCTGGTGTTTTGGCCTCTCTGGTGTTTTGGCCTCTCTGGTGTAATGGCCTCTCTGGTGTAATGGCCTCTCTGGTGTATTGGCCTCTCTGGTGTATTGGCCTCTCTGGTGTTTTGAACTCTCTGGTGTAATGGCCTCTCTGGTGTTTTGGCCTCTCTGGTGTAATGGCCTCTCTGGTGTTTTGGCCTCTCTGGTGTAATGGCCTCTCTGGTGTATTGGCCTCTCTGGTGTTTTGAACTCTCTGGTGTAATGGCCTCTCTGGTGTAATGGCCTCTCTGGTGTAATGGCCTCTCTGGTGTAATGGCCTCTCTGGTGTAATGGCCTCTCTGGTGTATTGGCCTCTCTGGTGTTTTGGCCTCTCTGGTGTAATGGCCTCTCTGGTGTTTTGGCCTCTCTGGTGTAATGGCCTCTCTGGTGTAATGGCCTCTCTGGTGTAATGGCCTCTCTGGTGTAATGGCCTCTCTGGTGTATTGGCCTCTCTGGTGTTTTGGCCTCTCTGGTGTATTGGCCTCTCTGGTGTTTTGGCCTCTCTGGTGTTTTGAACTCTCTGGTGTAATGGCCTCTCTGGTGTAATGGCCTCTCTGGTGTAATGGCCTCTCTGGTGTAATGGCCTCTCTGGTGTAATGGCCTCTCTGGTGTAATGGCCTCTCTGGTGTAATGGCCTCTCTGGTGTATTGGCCTCTCTGGTGTTTTGGCCTCTCTGGTGTATTGGCCTCTCTGGGGTATTGGCCTCTCTGGTGTAATGGCCTCTCTGGTGTAATGGCCTCTCTGGTGTTTTGGCCTCTCTGGTGTAATGGCCTCTCTGGTGTATTGGCCTCTCTGGTGTATTGGCCTCTCTGGTGTATTGGCCTCTCTGGTGTATTGGCCTCTCTGGTGTAATGGCCTCTCTGGTGTAATGGCCTCTCTGGTGTATTGGCCTCTCTGGTGTTTTGGCCTCTCTGGTGTTTTCGCCTCTCTGGTGTTTTGGCCTCTCTGGTGTTTTGTCCTCTCTGGTGTAATGGCCTCTCTGGTGTTTTGGCCTCTCTGGTGTATTGGCCTCTCTGGTGTAATGGCCTCTCTGGTGTAATGGCCTCTCTGGTGTATTGGCCTCTCTGGTGTAATGGCCTCTCTGGTGTTTTGGCCTCTCTGGTGTTTTGGCCTCTCTGGTGTAATGGCCTCTCTGGTGTATTGGCCTCTCTGGTGTAATGGCCTCTTTGGTGTTTTGGCCTCTCTGGTGTAATGGCCTCTCTGGTGTATTGGCCTCTCTGGTGTATTGGCCTCTCTGGTGTATTGGCCTCTCTGGTGTATTGGCCTCTCTGGTGTAATGGCCTCTCTGGTGTAATGGCCTCTCTGGTGTATTGGCCTCTCTGGTGTTTTGGCCTCTCTGGTGTAATGGCCTCTCTGGTGTTTTGGCCTCTCTGGTGTATTGGCCGATCTGGTGTAATGGCCTCTCTGGTGTAATGGCCTCTCTGGTGTATTGGCCTCTCTGGTGTTTTGGCCTCTCTGGTGTATTGGCCTCTCTGGTGTAATGGCCTCTCTGGTGTTTTGGCCTCTCTGGTGTATTGGCCTCTCTGGTGTTTTGAACTCTCAGGTGTTTTGGCCTCTCTGGTGTAATGGCCTCTCTGGTGTTTTGGCCTCTCTGGTGTAATGGCCTCTCTGGTGTTTTGGCCTCTCTGGTGTATTGGCCTCTCTGGTGTAATGGCCTCTCTGGTGTATTGGCCTCTCTGGTGTAATGGCCTCTCTGGTGTAATGGCCTCTCTGGTGTTTTGGCCTCTCTGGTGTTTTGGCCTCTCTGGTGTTTTGGCCTCTCTGGTGTTTTGGCCTCTCTGGTGTAATGGCCTCTCTGGTGTAATGGCCTCTCTGGTGTAATGGCCTCTCTGGTGTTTTGGCCTCTCTGGTGTTTTGGCCTCTCTGGTGTAATGGCCTCTCTGGTGTAATGGCCTCTCTGGTGTAATGGCCTCTCTGGTGTTTTGGCCTCTCTGGTGTTTTGGCCTCTCTGGTGTTTTGGCCTCTCTGGTGTAATGGCCTCTCTGGTGTTTTGGCCTCTCTGGTGTAATGGCCTCTCTGGTGTTTTTGCCTCTCTGGTGTTTTGGCCTCTCTGGTGTTTTGGCCTCTCTGGTGTATTGGCCTCTCTGGTGTTTTGGCCTCTCTGGTGTAATGGCCTCTCTGGTGTTTTGGCCTCTCTGGTGTAATGGCCTCTCTGGTGTTTTGGCCTCTCTGGTGTTTTGGCCTCTCTGGTGTAATGGCCTCTCTGGTGTTTTGGCCTCTCTGGTGTTTTGAACTATCTGGTGTTTTGAACTATCTGGTGTTTTGAACTATCTGGTGTTTTGAACTATCTGGTGTTTTGAACTCTCTGGTGTTTTGAACTATCTGGTGTTTTGAACTATCTGGTGTTTTGAACTATCTGGTGTTTTGAACTATCTGGTGTTTTGAACTATCTGGTGTTTTGAACTATCTGGTGTTTTGAACTCTCTGGTGTTTTGAACTATCTGGTGTTTTGAACTATCTGGTGTTTTGGCCTCTCTGGTGTTTTGAACTATCTGGTGTTTTGAACTATCTGGTGTTTTGAACTATCTGGTGTTTTGAACTCTCTGGTGTTTTGGCCTCTCTGGTGTTTTGGCCTGTTGTCAACCTAGAGCCAACTATTAAAAGGCAACCTGTTGTCCTCAAGCATTCCGTTGTCCCAACACAAGCACACACACACACACACACAAACCCACACACACACACACACCCACACACACACACACACACACACACACACACACCCACACACACACACACACACACACACACACACACACACACACACACACACACACACACACACACACACACACACACACACAGTCCAATAGTCCAATAGACCATGGCAGTGCTTGTGGCAAGTGCATTGACCGTGCAAGCCCTGTGTTGTGATTAAGTAGGGATTTGAATGACCAGTGACCAATGATGATCAGAGCCCTGCCCACTGGCACTTGTCAGAGCAGGATTATCCTCCCATCTAAAGCCTGGTAAGAGACCCTGTTCTAACAGCCTATGAGCCCTGTCACTCTCTGGATCTGGTGAAGGGGGGAAACCAGACCACCATCCCTCCTTTAGTCCGGGTGCAGAGGGCCGCGTTGGCTCAGAGCAGCCATGTCTCTAACCCCGCCACACCATAACCCTCTCATTAGGAGAGAGAGAGCAAAAGAGAGAGCAAAAGAGAGAGAGAGAGAGAGAGAGAGAGAGAAAGAGAGAGAGAGAGAACACTAAACAGGGTGGGACCCCAAACAAGACCCCTGTCTTAATGTGAGGTCTTCATGGATAGAGGCCTCCTATAGAGTCAGAGCAAATAACTCCTGCCAGTATATTACATGGTGGAGGTGGGTGGGATACAGGATAAGGGCTTCCCCACTCTTCCGCTCTCTACGTCTCTCTCTCGCTTCCACATACATGATCATTAGGGGCTTTGGGGGGGAACAGCTCCAAAAGCCCAGAAAATCTGGTTCTGGTTTAATTTATACAAGCGTTCGACATTATGTGGGTTTAAGAACAATTTAGAAAAATTATACCCCACTGATAGGGGTCCTAAGTTGTGGTTTTTCCCATTACATATGATACAGCATGTGAGTGAGGAGGGAGAGAGAGATCTCAGTCTCAGCTGGAATGATATCAACACAGATAATACCTTAGGAAAGTCCTTGGAAGGAAGTTGGTTTTATATCCAGGATTGGAACCCACCCCCATATATTCCCAAGGCGGATGCTCAAAACATATTTTATTTGGTTGTACACTGAGTATACCAAACAAAAGGAACAACTTCCTAATATTGAGTTGCACCCCCACACAGCAAACTGTTTAGCGTGAAAAACCTAGCAGTGTTGCAGTTCTTGACTCAAACTGGTGTGCCTACAGTAGTCACATTCAATTACATTATTATTATCTTTTTAATTCATATACATATTTTTTTACCCCTTTTTCTCCCCAATTTCGTGGTATCCAATTGGTAGTTACAGTCTTGTCTCATTGCTGCAACTCCCGTACTGACTCGGGAGAGGCGAAGGTCGAGAGCCGTGCGTCCTCTGCAACACAACCCAACCAAGCCGCACTGCTTCTTGACACAATGCCCACTTAACCCGGAATCCAGCCACACTAATGTGTCAGAGCAAACATTGTGCACCTGGTAATCGCGTCAGCATGCAGTGCGCCCAGCCCACCATCACTAGCGTACGATGAGACAAGAACATCCCTGCCGGCCAAACCCTCCCCTAACCCGGACGACAGTGGGCCATTTGTGCGCCGCCCCATGGGTCTCCTGGTCAAGTCCGTCTGCGATAGAGCCTGGACTCGAACCAGGATCTCTAGTGGCACAGCTAGTACTGCTAAGTAGTGCCTTAGACCCCTGTGTTATTCGGGAGGCCCCCTAGTCACATACATTTTTTGTCTTTCCCTTTCACTCGCTGAATGGCACGCATACACAATACATGTCTCAATTGTCTCAAGGTTTAAAATTCCTTCTTTAACCTGTCTCCTCCTCTTCATCTACACTGATTGAGGTGGATTTCACAAGTGACATCAATATGTCATGGAAAGAGCACGTTTTGTAAACTCAGTGTAGATTCTATGTATTTCTGACATTGTTTTACGTTTCCTTACACCAGAACCGGAATTCAATAGAGCTGAATTGAAAAGAGTCATAGTCTAGGAAGGAGGGAGAGGTCAGGAGGGAGGAGGAAGGAGGGAGAGGTCAGGAGGGAGGAGGAAGGAGGGAGAGGTCAGGAGGGAGGAGGAAGGAGGGAGGGAAGAGGAAGGAGGAAGGGAGGGGTGAGGAGGGAGGGAAGGGTGAGGAGGGAGGGAAGAGCAACGAGGAAGGAGGGAGGTAAGGGTGAGGAGGGAGGGAAGAGGAAGGAGGAAGGCACTGCACTGAGAACTGCATTCATGTTCACCACACAAGTTGATACTATAAAAACTAATCAAAAGTAATGAAATGTAGGCAGCCTGGGACAGACAGTCTTTCTGAGCATGCTTTGAGTTTGGAAGCATTACATAGCACATTGAGAGAGAGAGAGAGAGAGAGAGAGAGAGAGAGAGAGAGAGAGAGAGAGAGAGTAAAGCTCATTGGTTAGTGTCCAACATCCAACAGGAAACTTCCAGTGGAGTCTCTGGAAACAAAGACCCAATGCATTCCATCATCACTACTAGTTCTATCTGCAAGTCTTCCAGAGGCCTAGGGTTTATGTTGGCCTATTCAGAGCTCTGAGTTTGTGGAGTATATAGTCACTGCTAGTGTGAAGGGAGTTTATAGAGTATGTAGTCACTGCTAGTGTGAAGGTAGTTTATAGAGTATGTAGTCACTGCTAGTGTGAAGGTAGTTTATAGAGTATATAGTCACTGCTAGTGTGAAGGTAGTTTATAGAGTATGTAGTCACTGCTAGTGTGAAGGTAGTTTATAGAGTATGTAGTCACTGCTAGTGTGAAGGTAGTTTATAGAGTATGTAGTCACTGCTAGTGTGAAGGTAGTTTATAGAGTATGTAGTCACTGCTAGTGTGAAGGTAGTTTATAGAGTATGTAGTCACTGCTAGTGTGAAGGTAGTTTATAGAGTATGTAGTCACTGCTAGTGTGAAGGTAGTTTATAGAGTATATAGTCACTGCTAGTGTGAAGGTAGTTTATAGAGTATGTAGTCACTGCTAGTGTGAAGGTAGTTTATAGAGTATGTAGTCACTGCTAGTGTGAAGGTAGTTTATAGAGTATGTAGTCACTGCTAGTGTGAAGGTAGTTTATAGAGTATGTAGTCACTGCTAGTGTGAAGGTAGTTTATAGAGTATGTAGTCACTGCTAGTGTGAAGGTAGTTTATAGAGTATGTAGTCACTGCTAGTGTGAAGGTAGTTTATAGAGTATGTAGTCACTGCTAGTGTGAAGGTAGTTTATAGAGTATGTAGTCACTGCTAGTGTGAAGGTAGTTTATAGAGTATGTAGTCACTGCTAGTGTGAAGGTAGTTTATAGAGTATGTAGTCACTGCTAGTGTGAAGGTAGTTTATAGAGTATATAGTCACTGCTAGTGTGAAGGTAGTTTATAGAGTATGTAGTCACTGCTAGTGTGAAGGTAGTTTATAGAGTATGTAGTCACTGCTAGTGTGAAGGTAGTTTATAGAGTATGTAGTCACTGCTAGTGTGAAGGTAGTTTATAGAGTATGTAGTCACTGCTAGTGTGAAGGTAGTTTATAGAGTATGTAGTCACTGCTAGTGTGAAGGTAGTTTATAGAGTATGTAGTCACTGCTAGTGTGAAGGTAGTTTATAGAGTATGTAGTCACTGCTAGTGTGAAGGTAGTTTATAGAGTATGTAGTCACTGCTAGTGTGAAGGTAGTTTATAGAGTATGTAGTCACTGCTAGTGTGAAGGTAGTTTATAGAGTATGTAGTCACTGCTAGTGTGAAGGTAGTTTATAGAGTATGTAGTCACTGCTAGTGTGAAGGTAGTTTATAGAGTATGTAGTCACTGCTAGTGTGAAGGTAGTTTATAGAGTATGTAGTCACTGCTAGTGTGAAGGTAGTTTATAGAGTATGTAGTCACTGCTAGTGTGAAGGTAGTTTATAGAGTATATAGTCACTGCTAGTGTGAAGGTAGTTTATAGAGTATGTAGTCACTGCTAGTGTGAAGGTAGTTTATAGAGTATGTAGTCACTGCTAGTGTGAAAGTCAGGCTACTTTTGCTGTTTAATTTTGTTTTTTAGAGTTGTAAGTCAGAAGTTTACATACACCTTACCCAAATACATTTAAACTCAGTTTTTCACAATTCCTGACATCTAATCCTAGTAAAAACATCCTGTTTTAGGTCAGTTAAGATCACCACTTTATTTTAAGAATTTTGAAATGTCAGAATAATAGTAGAGGGAATGATTTATTTCAGCTTTTATTTCTTTCATCACATTCCCAGTGGGTCAGAAGTTTACATACACTCAATTAGTATTTGGTAGCGTTGCCTTTACATTGTTTAATTTGGGTCAAACGTTTCGGGTAGCCTTCCACAAGCTTCCCACAATAAGTTGGGGGAATTTTGGCCCATTCCTACTGACAGAGCTGGTGTTATTGAGTCAGGTTTGTAGGCCTCCTTGCTCGCACACGCTTTTTCAGTTCTGCCCACAAATTTGCTTCAATATATCCACATAATTTTCTCTCCTCATGATGCCATGTTTTTGGTGAAGTGCACCGGCCCCTCCTGTAGCAAAGCACCCCACAACATGATGTTGCCACCCCCGTGCTTCATGGTTCGGATGGTGTTCATCGGCTTGCAAGCCTACCCCTTCTTCCTCCTGGTCATTATGGCCAAACAGTTCTGTTTCATCAGACCAGAGGACATTTCTCCAAAAAGTACGATCTTTGTCCCCATGTGCAGTTGCAAACCGTAGTCTGGCTTTTTAATAGCGGTTTTGGAGCAGTGGCTTCTTCCTTGCTGAGAGGCCTTTCAGGTTATGTCGATATAGGACTCGTTTTACTGTGGATATAGATACTTTTGTACCTGTTTCCTCCAGCATCTTCACAAGGTCCTTTGCTGTTGTTCTGGGGTTGATTTGCACTTTTCGCACCAAAGAACACGTCTCCTTCCTGAGCGGTATGATGGCTGTGTGGTCCCATGGTGTTTATACTTGCGTACCAGATGAACATGGTCCCTTCAGGCGTTTGGAAATTGCTCCCAAAGGATGAACCAAACTTGTGGAGGTCTAAAGAAAAAATTCAGAGGTCTTGGCTGATTTATTTAGATTTTCCCATGATGTCAAGCAAAGAGTCACTGAGTTTGAAGGTAGGCCTTGAAATACATCCACAGGTACACCTCCAATTGACTCAAATGATGTCAATTAGCCTATCAGAAGCTTTTCTGGTATTTTCCAAGCTGTTTAAAGGCACAGTCAACTTAGTATATGTAAACTTCTGACTTACTGGAATTGAGATACAGTTAATTATAAGTGAAATAATCTGTTTGTAAACAATTGTTGGAAAAATTACTTGTGTCATGCACAAAGTAGACTTGCCAAAACTATAATTTGTTAACAAGAAATTTGTGGAGTGGTTGAAAATTAGTTTTAATGACTCCAACCTAAGTGAATGTAAACTTTCGACTTCAACTGTAGATCCATGGTACTCTGAATGTAAGGAGAAAAGACAGTTAGACATGGTGTGAGTGAAAGAAAGAGAAAGAAAGTTTGAGGTCAGTTCAGGAGGAGGCGGTTGTTTATGGACGGTTCAGCATTGTTGCATATCTACAGAAGTTATCCAGTGAAACACTGCAGTGAAACCATAGATTGTATGTATAAATGGACAAAGCCATCGATGACGTCACACCATTCATTCTTATTCAGTACAAGTCAAAGGTTTGGACACACCTACTCATTCAAGGGTTTTTCTTTATTTTTTACTATTTTCTACATTGTAGAATAATAGTGACGGCATCAAAACTATGAAATAACACATATGGAGTCATGTAGTAACCCAAAAGGTGTCAAACAAATCCAAATATAATATGTGTGTGTGTGATGGAATGACAGACAGACACCCCCCTCTGTGATGATGAACATGTGTGTGTGTGTGTGTGTGTGTGTGTGTGTGTAAGTGCCACAATTGATTTAGGACCGAGCAACATGTGATGTTCATAGACATCACATGAAGAAGGATAGAATGGATGCTTTTAGGATGGCACACATAGCACACAAACATTGTAAATACTTTATTTGAATCCATAGATCTCACACACACACACACACACACACACACACACACACACACACACACACACACACACACACACACACACACACGCACGCACGCACGCACACACGCGCACACACAGGATCCAAGAGGATGGACCAACTGTCAGTATGGACGGGTGGCAACATTTGTATTAATTTTTAGTGTGTCGTAAAATGTTCTAATGAATATCCCACACACCCTGAAGTGACTGTGTCAGAAAGTCTGTCTCTAAAGAAAGGATCAACAGTAGGATGGTGTACAGTTTACCGTATCATAAATCTCACATTAACACTCTCATCCACACATACTACTGTAAACAAAAACAGGTTTCCATGTAAAGTTGCTCATATGTATTTTTAAATATAAAATAAATAAATAATTGAATGAGTTAATATTTAATTGGCCATCTATACTATAGGTGCAAAATGCCAGGATATCTTTTAAATAAAAATAGAATTTGTTTCCTACGTCAGTGTCCATGTGTTGACAACAATAGGCTGCATCATTGGTCTGCTGCCTGTATCCAACCACACAAAGGACCACACACAGCAGAAAAACCACACCGAACCACACAGTCTGTCTGTCTGCTGCCGTCACATTTACACCCGTCCACACCAGCATGTACGGTAACTCCCATAGTCACAGAAAACAAACACACACAGACACACACACAGTCACACAAGACAGCACCATTATTTATGTTGTGGCCCAGCTGTGCTGTGCTGGCTCTTCCCATGTGAGGTGACTGTGATCCAGAGTAGTGTCTGTGACACAGAATGGAATAGAACACAGTATTAGATTGTATCTCTATGGTCTTTGGCAGGAAAGCATCTGTATATGACTAGACCATCACAGAGGGGGGTGTCTGTCTGTCATTCCATCACTATAACAGTATGAGGATGTGAGCAATGCAGTATGTCACCATCCCTCTGCGATGGTCTAGTCACATACAGATGCTTTCCTGCCAGGGAGTTTTCTAGCCTTGTATTTTGTTGTTTTAATCAATGTATTTAAAATGGTAAAACTATAAGGTATAGCCTATTTTCTGTTATTACTTAATAAATATTTATAAAATGCACATGTATAGTTAATAGTATATAAACTACTTATAAACCCTTTATACAGAAGTATATCTTAATGTAAAGTGAAACCCTAGTATTTGAGTAGGCTCCTTCCCTGGTTTCTTACTACATACAGTGCCTTCAGAAAGTATTCATACCCCTTAACTTATTCCACGTTTTGATGTGTTGCAACCTGAATTCAAAATGGAATAAATACTTAGTTTTCTCTCATCCATCTACACACCCTAATAACAAAGTGAAAACAAGACATTCTTACAAATGTATTTAAAATGAAATACATAAATATCCAATTCATATAAGTAATCACACCTCTGAGTCAATACTTCTTAGAAGCACCTTTGTCAGCGATTACATCTATGAGTCTTTTTGGGTCTCTAAGAGCTTTGCGCACCTGGATTGTACAAAGCTCTGTCAAGTTGATTGTTGATCATTGCTAGACAGCCATTTTCAAGCCTTGCCATAGATTTTCAAGCTGATTTAAGTCAGAACTGTAAGTAGGCCACTCAGGAACATTCACTGTCTTCTTGGTTAGCAACTCCAGCGTAGATTTGGCCTTGTGTTTTAGGTTATTGTCCTGCTGAAAGGTGACTTCGTCACCTAGTGTCTGTTGGAAAGCAGACTGAACCAAATTTTGCTCTAGGATTTTGCCTGTGCTTACAGCTGTATACCGTGTCTTATTATCTTAAGAAAGCTCCTAGTCCACCACAAGACACTACTAGGAACAAGAGAACCAGTAGACACTACAAGACACTACTAGGAACAAGAGAACCAGTAGACACTACAAGACACTACTAGGAACAAGAGAACCAGTAGACACCACAAGACACTACTAGGAACAAGATAACCAGTAGACACCACAAGACACTACTAGGAACAAGAGAACCAGTAGACACCACAAGACACTACTAGGAACAAGAGAACCAGTAGACACTACAAGACACTCCTAGGAACAAGATAACCAGTAGACACCACAAGACACTACTAGGAACAAGAGAACCAGTAGACACCACAAGACACTACTAGGAACAATAGAACCAGTAGACACCACAAGACACTACTAGGAACAAGAGAACCAGTAGACACCACAAGACACTACTAGGAACAAGAGAACCAGTAGACACCACAAGACACTACTAGGAACAAGAGAACCAGTAGACACCACAAGACACTACTAGGAACAAGAGAACCAGTAGACACTACAAGACACTACTAGGAACAAGAGAACCAGTAGACACCACAAGACACTACTAGGAACAAGAGAACCAGTAGACACCACAAGACACTACTAGGAACAAGAGAACCAGTAGACACCACAAGACACTACTAGGAACAAGAGAACCAGTAGACACTACAAGACACTACTAGGAACAAGAGAACCAGTAGACACCACAAGACACTACTAGGAACAAGAGAACCAGTAGACACCACAAGACACTACTAGGAACAAGAGAACCAGTAGACACCACAAGACACTACTAGGAACAAGAGAACCAGTAGACACCACAAGACACTACTAGGAACAAGAGAACCAGTAGACACCACAAGACACTACTAGGAATAAGAGAACCAGTAGACACCACAAGACACTACTAGGAACAAGAGAATCAGTAGACACTACAAGACACTACTAGGAACAAGAGAACCAGTAGACACCACAAGACACTACTATGAATAAGAGAACCAGTAGACACCACAAGACACTACTAGGAACAAGAGAATCAGTAGACACCACAAGACACTACTAGGAACAAGATAACCAGTAGACACCACAAGACACTACTAGGAACAAGAGAATCAGTAGACACCACAAGACACTACTAGGAACAAGAGAACCAGTAGACGCCACAAGACACTACTAGGAACAAGAGAACCAGTAGACACCACAAGACACTACTAGGAATAAGAGAACCAGTAGACACCACAAGACACTACTAGGAACAAGAGAATCAGTAGACACCACAAGACACTCCTAGGAACAAGATAACCAGTAGACACTACTAGGAACAAGAGAACCAGTAGACACCACAAGACACTACTAGGAACAAGAGAACCAGTAGACACCACAAGACACTACAAAGAACAAGAGAATCAGTAGACACCACAAGACACTACTAGGAACAAGAGAATCAGTAGACACCACAAGACACTACTAGGAACAAGAGAACCAGTAGACACCACAAGACACTACTAGGAATAAGAGAACCAGTAGACACCACAAGACACTACTAGGAACAAGAGAATCAGTAGACACCACAAGACACTACTAGGAACAAGAGAACCAGTAGACACCACAAGACACTACTAGGAACAAGAGAATCAGTAGACACCACAAGACACTTGCCGATGACAAGCATACATTTCAGGCTGTAACACAACAAAATGCAGAAAAAGTCAAGGGGTGTGAATACTTTTCAAAGGCACTATAGTTATACTGCATATAGTCCTGGTAGTATTCTGGGAAGGGTGAAACAGTTGAAACGATCAAACTAATGTGTGCTCAACTCCTAAGGATTGTGAGAGTGATGGTTTGATATCTTCATTACACACTTTCCCTTTTGTTAAAACGTTGTTCCAATCCACAGATTGCAATAACCCTGATGAAACAGAGCAAAAATATTATGACCAAGCCTGGTCTAAACTACAGTATGTACCAAAGCCCACATATTAAACTAGGACAATTTTGAAGGGAAAATATAAAGACCTTTTCATTGTGACATTTCAGTAATTCCAACTGAAAACTTGTTCTTTCCAAACCACCCACTACTATAATTTCTCAACGGGTAATACTTTACATATGTGATCCATAGAAATACATACATAATACCAATATGTTTTCTCCAGTGTTGGCCAAATAAAAGCTTCATTCACATTAGGCTTAATGGGACAAAGACGTATTCATTACTGTGTGCCAGGACTGCCTGTGTGGCACTAGTGTTTGTGTGCGTGTGTGTAGGTGTGTGTGCATGTATGAATATGTGTGTGTGTGGGTGGGGGGGCATGTTTGACTGTGTGTGGCACTAGGCTGTGCAACCAGCTCTCACAGATTCACGTCAGAATTAGACATTCATCCATGTTTCTCAAAAGTCAAATTTGTTCCAAACATTAAATCAAAGTTGTTCCAAACATTAAATCTATAATTGTTTAAGATTAAGTTTAGGCATGAACTCTGAATGGTTAAGGTTTGGGATAGACTTAAAACTAAAATCTCAAAACCAACTTTCTATTGCTCGATTCAAACATGCAACACTTGCCACCAGAGGCAGATACTTACGCCAAGCTGCTGTCCCCGTCCACAACACCTGAACAAAAGCCCACCTACTTGAAGGTAACAGCGCTCACTGTTGCTCCTAGTGGCCGGTTTCCACATCATATCCCAATGTCACACATGGAGGGACATCAAATACTGACTTGTATCGCAGGTGACCTGGCTGAGGCTGTGTGTGTGTGTGGGGTTCTCTGTGTTTTCCTCCATGAAATTCTCTTGCCAAAAGCGTTGGCTGTTTTACTGTTGCTCCCCAGGCAAACTCCCCTTCTCCCCACAGAATCATTCTAAATGAGATGTATGGAAAGTGTGTGACCTCAAATGAGAGCCAGCACTTACTCATAAAAATGAAAAAAATGTCAGTTTCAGTAAAAATAGTTATTTCATTTCAAATGTTAAAAAAACGATATTTTCAGTGTTTATAATTTATTATATCCTTTCTAATAGATTGTTGCTTTTCTATCCATTTAATGAGTAAAAATGAATGCTATAATAAGGTGAAGTCCTAAGATTTTTAAATAGTTGAGTGAACAGACTCCTGTCAGTTTTAGATGCATTGATACTATTCTGAAATGACTTCACTTACTCGTGGACGGTAAAACAATCCACATGAAGATTTTAAATGCCTTAAAAGAGCCAAAATTATTAACATAATTAGAATTATGAATGGTGACAAATGTGCTCGCATCGGGGGCCAATATAAGGCTTCCTGTGAACTCCAGATGACTCCTCAGGCAAGGAATAATTCGGGAAGATGTTTCAGTGACAGAGAGAAAAGGAAGAAGGGGAGAGAGAGAGAGAGACTGAGAGAAAAAAATCAAGAGATTGTACGTATCCCCAGTGGATAATGTAAATGATAGATGAATATGAAAACAATGTCTTCTCCTATTGGACTCGTTCTACCCAATTCAGTCATAGATTCTCCATAAAACTGTGAAAACCCACAGGGTCCCCAGAGCCGTTTTGAGGGGAGCACCGAGCGCCCTGTCAGCCCGCACGGGAAAGCAAACAGTATCAATCCTCCCAAAAGTTCAAAATATCTTCCTGTCATAACAAGAGATCGGGCCCTTGTTCCTCTCTAAGTCTACAACATCATATTAACCACAGATGTGAGGTAGGATGGAGGCATAAACACAGCGGTCCCGTCATTTCTAAATGTTTAAAACGGAGCCTTAATGCAAGAAGGGCTTTGGGTATTTGCCCAGTTGTTGAGTAAATAAGCACAGATGAGACTTAGGCTGTCCCAAATGGCACCGTATTCCCTATGGGCCCGGTCGAAATTAGTGCACTATGTAGGGGATAGGGTGCAAGTTGGGAGCAGGCTTAGATTTAGAGGATGGCTAGCTAACCTACATCAGTGCTGCCCATCAACCCAAACACATCAGATACCTTTGTTATCTGATCTGTTCTAAAGTGGGACGGCACTGACTTCAATTAGCTATAGCCTCGAAATCACTGGGGTAAGGTAGGCTTAGTTTCCCTACCAGGCGACGGGGGCAGGTGGAGAAAGCCCTGTTCCATACAGGAAGACTGCCTTCACGTGTTAAAGTTTTGACACCATCTTTCAAATACTGTTCAACGACATCCTTCTATAGTAATAAAGCTGGTTAGGCCAAATAACTGTGCTTGGGTGTATGCTTTCAGACAGCCATGGAAATGCTTTTAAGCAATCTAGCCTTTGAAGGCAGAATGAACAATGACAGTCACATACTGTATGTCACTAAGCGACTGAGTAAGTTTTATCATATGGGGTTGTGAAATCTCATTGAGCAGAAGTCCAATAAATGTCCCCCAGAAAGTGTGTTGATACTGGCTCTTCAGTCCCGCAATTTATAGACACAACTGTAGTAGCAGGCAGCACTGGACTTCTGATCCAGAGCCATGTAGTTCAGTACACAATGATCTATTTCTCTCTGTAATAAAAGCAGGAGTGTTAAAAACGTCTTATGGCTGCAGGGGCAGTATTGAGTAGCTTGGATGAAAAGGTGCCCAGAATAAACTGCCTGCTCCTCAGTCCCAGTTGCTAATATATGCATATTATTATTAGTATTGGACGGAAAACACTCTGAAGTTTCTAAAACTGTTTGAATGATGTCTGTGAGTATAACAGAACTCATATGGCAGGCAAAAACCTGAGAAGAAATCCAAACAGGAAGTGGGAAATCTGAGGTTGGTCGATTTTCAACTCAGCCCCTATTGAATACACAGTGGGATATTGGTTATGTTGCACTTCCTAAGGCTTCCACTAGATGTCAACCGTCTTTAGAAACTTGTTTGAGGATTCTACTGTGAAGGGGGAGAGAATGAGAGAAGATTGAGTCAGAGGTCTGCCAGCAGTCACGAGCTGGTCACGCGCATTTCACATGAGAGGTAGCTTGCGCTCCTTTGCTTTTCTGAAGACAAAGGATTTCTCCGGTTGGAATATTATTGAAGATTTATGTTAAAAACATCCTAAAGATTGATTCCATACATCGTTTGACATGTTTCTACGGACAGTAAGGAACTTTTTGACATTTCGTCTGCAACTAGTGAACGCGCTTCGTGAATTTGGATTTGTTTACCAAACGCGCTAACAAAAGTGGCTATTTGGATATAAATGATGGACATTATCGAACAAATCAAATATTTAATGTGCATTCTGATGAAGATCATCAAAGGTAAGTGAATATTTATAATGTTATTTCTGATTTCTGTTGACTCCAACATGGCGGATATATCTATTTGTTTTCTGAGCGCCGTTCTCAGATTATTGCATGGTTTGCTTTTTCCGTAAAGCTTTTTTGAAATCTGATACAGCGGTTGCATTAAGGAGAAGTTTATCTATATTTCCATGTCTAACACTTGTATTTTCATCAACATTTATAATGAGTATTTCTGTAAACTGATGTGGCTCTCTGCAATATCACCGGATATTTTTGGAACTAGTGAACATAACGCGCCACTGTATACTGAGAATTTTTGATATAAATGTGCACTTTATCGAACAAAACATACATGTATTGTGTAACATGAATTCCTATGAGTATCATCTGATGAAGATCATCAAAGGTTAGTGATTCATTATATCTCTATTTGTGCTTTTTGTGACTCCTCTCTTTGGCTGGAAAAATTGATGAATTTTTCTGTGACTTGGCGGTGACCTAACATAACCGTTTGTGGTGCTTTCGCTGTAAAGCCTATTTGAAATTGGACACTGTGGTGGGATTAACAACAAGATTACCTTTAAAATGGTATAAGATACATGTATGTTTGAGGAATTTTAATTATGAGATTTCTGTTTGAATTTGGCGCTCTGCACTTTCACTGGCTGTTGTCATATTAATCCTGTTAACGGGATTTCAGCCCTTAATCAAAGCAGGAGTGTTTTTCTCTATAAACAATGATGTCATTTCTGTGTCTTTCAGTCATACGCTGCTGCACCTTATTATTGCGTAACAGCACCAGTACCAGCAACAGCACCGGTACCAGAGCTGCATCCTGTATTGTGGCTCATGATACTACAGCTTGGCAGCGCTTCAGGGAGTTAGCTAGATGAATGGCCTCTTCATTGTACTCTGTTACATTTGAGTGAAAATGCCCGGGCATCGGCTGCAGGATCCTTCTGGACATTTATGGACATTTCTGCCAACAGCTAGGACCTCGACCAACCAACCAACCAGAAACTAGGACTGGGAGAAATGTTTCCCCTGATATGGAACGGAGGAGCTCATTGGCTTACTTCTGTTAGAAGGTTGGAGTGGATGGATGAAGATATGGAGGGAGGTGAGAGGAGGAGTTCAGTTCACAAAGTGTTAATTAAAATGAGGTGTAATATGTGAGCTGCCGTTCATCAAGGCAGAGAGAGAGAGAGAGAGAGAGAGAGAGAGAGAGAGAGAGAGAGAGAGAGAGAGAGAGAGAGAGAGAGAGAGAGAGAGAGAGAGAGAGAGAGAGAGAGAGAAAGGCGATGGCAAAAACTGTGCCAAAAGCAGCAGTCTAATTATTCATTCTCTCTCTCTCTCTCTCTCTCTTTCTCTCCTCTGATTTGTTTTGTTAAGGTATGACCAATTCTTTAACCTACTCTCATACTTCCTTGTTTAATCCAGAACCATTTATTGTTCAAATACAATTTCAAAGTTATTATGTAATTAAAGACGTATTTCGCTGCTGGAAACTTCAAAGCTGAGGGCCGTATCCTAAGACATCACTTGCTGCTGATGTAATAATTTCCCTTGGATATTTAAAATAAACACATTAGGCTCGAAAGAATTCAAAACTTATCTCCGACTATAACGCCCACGGCCTTTGATTGGCGTGAGGCGTGGAACGCCACTTTTCAGTGGAAACCTATGGGCCGCTCCCCTAATAGCCGACGTCTCCATGCTCCCATGCAGTGTCAATTATAGGATAATAGGGTGCAGGCGATTGCAGACTCTGTTTATTCAATTCATTTCTTCACACAAGTTCCCATTGGCTTGTTCCTTCCCTCTGCCTGTGTGTGTGTGGTGGTCCTCTGATCCGGCTGACCCTGCCCATGTGTTTTCACTTTCTGCTCTGATCTCGGCTCCACGACCAGCAGGGAACCAAATACAAATTGAATAGTAACTATTCACAGGCCACCCTTTTCATAGCACTGTTAGGCCAGCTTTGTCTTCCCCAGGAGCGTCTGAAAGATAGATAGATGTTTAGTGTTTCGCCCGGCCTGCCTGGCCGCTGAGCTGCAGATCCCAAAACTCTTTTCTCATGTCCTTGAGTGTGTTCCCAGGGTTATTGTTGGAGTTTGGAGGCCTACGCTGGATTCCTGAGAGGTGCTGTTTATTGCAGGCCATACAGTAGAATTCCATATCCTTTCAATCCATTTCCTACTGTTGATCCCTTCAAAGAATAGCAGGGCTGCAAAACATTGGGACTACTAATGAAAATGCTTTAGTTTTCAATTCACTTTTAGGTGTTTTTTGAAAGCAAGGGATCTACAGAGAGTGAAAGTGATCAACCAACCTCAGCCCCAGAGAAAACAACCAATGGTAGAGCTGGATGAGCCATCCCAGTGTTTGGGTGGTGTGCATTTTATTATTTCAGTTAAGGTGTAGTTTTCATTAGGCCCATAAGCCTCCCTTTTGAAAGCAAGGCCTTTTTCTGTGAAACTCACCGGACAGCAGCCGTTCTGCTTGCAAGTGGCAGGGTATGTTTGTTCAGCTTTTATTGGAAGATTTGGGTTTGAAGAAGTTTAAAAGAAACCATTTTGTTGTTTTTGGGCTTCGTGTTTTCACTGGAGTGTGTCCACGTGCAAGCGTTGGTTCTTTCCACACTGAACATGAGAAGGGGAGAAATACACATCTAATAACTCACCTAAAAAGAAGACAACATTTCAATTGACCCCATGAATAATCTCCCTAAGATAGATAAGATGAACATGCGGGAGAAAACAATAGCTACATTTTTCAAGGTGGTACATGTTGATTGGCCATAGAACAATTGGTCTCACAGATATTTTAAATGTAAGTGTATGATGTGATTTTTAAACTCTTTTATTTGCCATGCATTCTTCTTGGAACCTCTTCATTGGTAGAAAAACACATCCCTCACCTGTTTCGGATTAAACTTTCACGGATTTTCCCCCTTTAAATTATTCTTGTAAACTCTACTTCGTTTACTTAGCCTGGCTTTCATTGCGGCCATTTTGCACGGTTTACCTTTGTTTAGTTTATTAACCCAGGGGATTACTTAACCTAAACATCCCAGTCGAATACTTTGGCTTTGGGTTTCAACGTTTTTAACAAAACTATTTTTCTTATGTCGTTGAAAGCGACAGGGTGAGGGTGTCAGAGTTTATGGTCTGCATTTACAAACCGTTACGGTTGTCAACCGAGAATAACAAATGGAATAAGTGGCATGTTAATCAAAGAAACATTTGCGAAACATTCTGATTATTTGAAACATTCAATCACAACAAATATTCAATCACGGCTTTATGTGGTACTGGGATACCACACATAGCACTCATATCTGGATCTATTATCTTAAAGCCAAATCTAATAGTGGTTTACAAAATAAGAATGTTACACAATTAATTCAGACCTTGTACAATTTGATAAATAATGTTATAATATTTACAACAAAAACATGTAAGAAATAAAAACAATTAAACCCTAAACATGTCTTTCCCATTTTTCGTTGTTCAATAATTATTGTCTCAAATGTTTGATTCACTTCTTCCTCCCACTTCTTCCTCCCATATCACTACGGACCAACATACATTCCGACAGCACATGGCTGAAACCCCTCAGTGACTCTCAGTGGAAGAACATGTTATCTTTGCCTAGACCTGGTGCCTTCTCTGTAATGTGGCTTTAAGCCTTTACTTGTTTAAGTCTATTCCGCGTCTAGGCAAAGATAACATGTTCTTGCACTGAGTCACTGAGAGTCAAGTGAGACTGTCCTCATTTACACCCCCCCCCCCCCCCCCCCCACCACCACCCCCAATGCTCCTACACCATTGTTTCTGCTGCATCTCCAACGACAGGCAGGCAGGCAGGCAGGCAGGCAGGCAGGCAGGCAGGCAATGAGAGGCATGGGGAGGTAGGCAGGGAGGCAGGGGAGGCATTCAGGGAGGCACGCAGGGAGAGGCAGGGGGAGGTAGGCAGGGAGAGGCAGGGGGAGGCAGGCAGGGAGAGGCAGGGGGAGGCAGGCAAGGAGACAGGGGGAGGCAGGCAGGTAGGCAGGTAGGCAGGGAGAGGCAGGGGGAGACAGGCAGGGAGAGGCAGGGTGAGGCAGGCAGGGAGACAGGCAGGGAGAGGCAGGGTGAGGCAGGCAGGGAGGCAGGCAGGGAGAGGCAGGGGGAGGTAGGCAGGGAGAGGCTGGGTGAGGCAGGCAGGGAGACAGGGGGAGGCAGGCAGGTAGGCAGGGGGAGGCAGGCAGGGAGGCACTCATAGGTGGTCCGCCTTGCCATGACCCACATGGTCCTCACTTCTCCTAGCGTTCTGTGGTTTGTACCCTTACATCTGATAGCAGTGGCTTTCAGCAGGGACTAGCTGGCTGTGAGTGCATTCATTTTGGGCCATGAATGATGACAAAACCATCCAACACCTGAAGGTTTAAGTCGACAGTAGCTGGAGCTGTTTCCTTGTACTTTCACCTGGCCTCGTGTTCACAGATAGTGGTCAAGTTTCTAATTGTGGCTCAGGTGGTAGAGCATGGAGAATGTTTTCCATACCAGATCCCTAATCATTTCAAAATTTTTCAAAATTGACTCACCAATCGTCATGGCAGTATGAGAAGAAAGGATTGTCTCTGGTGGATCATTTAAGTTCAAATCAAATCATCCCGGTTGCCCACAAATGCACACTTAAATTCAAGATGTTACCTTAAGACCTAAGTAACCACAGTTTATGGAGTCTCATACACTCACAGCCTAATCTGCAGAAGCTCCCAACACAATTAGCTTCCTAATAAGATGTTATGGGAATCGTGTAGAAAGCGCAGACAGATATTAGGGTTGGGGCTGTAGAGCCTTCGAGTGTGGTCCTCTACTTCTAACTACAGACACTAGGTCTTTCATCCTCCACACAGTTCTCTTTAGCAGAGAAGCCCAGAGCAATCATCCCTTTTAGCCCACCACACACGTACAAAGACGAGGTCAGTTGTAATGTCAGTGCAAATTGTTCTTCATTTTGGCAGAGAGAAGGGGACTTAACAAGTGAAATGAACTGAGTTGAAAACACTAAATCATGCATACTAGGGAGAACATCCATTCGGGGAAAAAATCCTAATGGTATTATGATCTCTGTACCAAAAGTACGGTATTACCCTGCAGAGATGAACTTGATGAGATGAATACACACTGAGTGTGCAAAACATTAGGAACACCTTCCTAATATTAGTTGTACCCCCTTTTGCCCTCAGAACAACCGCAATTGGTCAGGGCATGGACTCTACTAGGTGTTGAAAGCGTTCCACAGGGATGCTGGCCAATGTTGACTCCAATGTTTCCCACAGTTGTGTCAAGTTGGCTGGATGTCCTTTGGGTGGTTGGCCCATTCTTGATACATACGGAAAACGGTTGAGCGTGAAACACCCAGCAGCGTTGCAGTTCTTGACACAAACCAGTGCGCCTGGCACCTGCTACCATACCCCGTTTAAAAGACACTTAAATATTTGGTCTTGCCCAGTCACCCTCTGAATGGCACACACACAATACATGTCTCAATTGTCTCAAGGCATAAAAATCCTTCTTTAACCCGTCTCCTCACCTTCATGTACACCGATTGAAGTGGATTTAACAGGTGACATCAATAAGGAATCAGCGCTTTCACCTGGATTCACCTGGTCCGTCTATGTCATGTTCCTAATATTTTGTACACGTTCTTAAATTGAACTCACACAAATGGGCTCGCACACACATGCACACTTACACACACACACAGCAGACCATGCATAACAACCATGTATACACCAGTTACGTTAGATCAATCAAATCAATGTATTAGTTAAACTGCTCACAGGCTGTTATTCCAACTCCCTCTCACCACAATACAGTATGCCCCTACTGTTACTACTACTGCTACTGATATTACTACTGCTGCTGCTGATACTACTACTGCTACTACTACTACTACTACTACTACTACTGATACTAATACTACTGATACGACTACTACTGCTACTAGTACTGCTACTACTACTACTACTGCTGCTACTGCTACTGCTACTACTACTACTACTACTACTGATACTACTACTACTACTACTACTACTACTGATACTACTACTACTGATACGACTACTACTGCTACTAGTACTGCTACTACTACTACTACTGCTGCTACTGCTACTGCTACTACTACTACTACTGCTGGTACTGTTACTACTACTGCTACTGCTATTACTACTACTGCTACTACTACTACTGATACTACTACTACTGATACTACTATTACTGCTACTAGTACTGCTACTACTACTACTACTGCTGCTACTGCTACTGTTACTACTACTACTGTTACTACTACTACAACTACTGCTACTACTACTACTACTACTACTACTACTACTACTGATACTACTACTACTGATACGACTACTACTGCTACTAGTACTGCTACTACTACTACTACTGCTGCTACTGCTACTGCTACTACTACTACTACTGCTGGTACTGTTACTACTACTACTACTACTACTACTACTACTGATACTACTACTGCTACTACTACTACTACTACTACTACTACTACTACTACTACTACTACTACTACTGATACTACTACTACTACTGATACGACTACTACTGCTACTAGTACTGCTACTACTACTACTACTACTGCTGCTACTGCTACTGCTACTACTACTACTACTGCTGGTACTGTTACTACTACTGCTACTGCTATTACTACTACTGCTACTACTACTACTGATACTACTACTACTGATACTACTATTACTGCTACTAGTACTGCTACTACTACTACTACTGCTGCTACTGCTACTGTTACTACTACTACTGTTACTACTACTGTTACTACTACTACTTTTACTACTACTACTACTACTGCTACTGCTACTACTACTACTACTACTGTTACTAGTACTGTTATTACTACTGTTACTACTACTACTTTTACTACTACTACTACTGCTACTGCTACTGTTACTACTAGTACTAATGCTACTGTTACTACTAGTACTGATACTACTACTAATATTACTACTACTACTGCAACTGCTACTACTACAACCACTACTGTTACTACTATTGTTACTACTACTTTTGCTACTACTACTACTACTACTACTGCTACTACTACTACTGCTACTACTACTGCTACTACTACTACTGTTACTAGTACTGTTATTACTACTGTTACTACTACTACTTTTACTACTACTACTGCTGCTACTGCTACTGCTACTACTACTACTACTGCTGGTACTGTTACTACTACTGCTACTGCTATTACTACTACTGCTACTACTACTATTGATACTACTACTACTACTGATACTACTATTACTGCTACTAGTACTGCTACTACTACTACTACTGCTGCTACTGCTACTGTTACTACTACTACTGTTACTACTACTGTTACTACTACTACTTTTACTACTACTACTACTACTGCTACTTTTACTACTACTACTACTGCTACTGCTACTGTTACTACTAGTACTAATGCTACTGTTACTACTAGTACTGATACTACTACTAATATTACTACTACTACTGCAACTGCTACTACTACAACCACTACTGTTACTACTATTGTTACTACTACTTTTGCTACTACTACTACTACTACTACTACTGCTACTGCTACTGCTACTACTGCTACTGTTACTAAGAGTACTGCTACCACTACTAATACTACTACTGCTGCTACTGCTACTACTACTGTTACTACAACCTTTGCTACTACGACTACTACTACTGCTACTGTTACCACTACTACTACTATTACTACTACTGCTACTGCTACTGCTACTACTGTTACTGCTAGTGTTACTACTACTTTTGATGCTTCTACTACTACTACTGCTACTGCTACTACTACTATTGCCACTGTTACTACTAGTACTACTACTGCTACTGTTACTACTACTGTTACTACTACTACTACTACTACTACTCCTGTTACTACTAGTACTGCTACTACTGCTACTACTACTGTTACTACTAGTACTTTTGCTACTACTACTGCTACTACTACTATTACTGCTACTACAACTACTTCTACTACTAGTGTTACTACTACTGTTACTACTACTTTTGCTACTACTTTTGCTACTACTACTGTTGTTACCACTGTTAGTACTACTAATACTACTACTACTGTTACTACTACTTTTGCTACTACAACTACTACTAGTACTGCTACTACTACCACTACTACTACTGATACTACTACTGCTCCAACACATGCTAATACTACTGCTACTACTACAGTTATTACTACTTTTGCTACTACTGCTACTACTACCGTTACTACTACTGTTACTACTACTGCTACTACTACCACTGCTACTATTAGTATTACTGCTACTGCTTCTGCTACTACTACTGTTACTACTACTTCTGCTACTACTGCTACTACTACTGTTACTACTACTACTACTACTGCTACTACTATTGTTACTACTACTTTTGTTACTGCTACTACTACTGTTACTACTACTGTTACTACTACTTTTGCTACTACTTTTGCTACTACTACTGTTGTTACCACTGTTAGTACTACTAATACTACTACTACTGTTACTACTACTTTTGCTACTACTAGTACTGCTACTACTACCACTACTACTACTGTTACTACTACTGCTAATACTACTGCTACTACTACTGTTATTACTACTTTTGCTACTACTGCTACTACTACCGTTACTACTACTACTACTACTGTTACTACTACTGTTACTACTACTACTGATACTACTACTACTATTACTACTGCTACTGATACTGCTACTACTACCACTGCTACTATTAGTATTACTGCTACTACTGCTACTACTACTGTTACTACTGCTACTACTACTGTTACTACTACTGCTACTACTACTGCTGCTACTGCTGTTGCTATTACGTTTGCTACTGCTACTACTACTGTTACTATTACTGCTACTACTACTGCTGCTACTGTTACTACTACTGCTACTACTGTTACTATTACTGCTACTACTGCTGCTGCTACTGCTGTTGCTATTACTTTTGCTACTACTGCTACTACTACTGTTACTACTACTGTTACTCCCAGTGTTACTACTACAACTGTCACTACTGCTACTACTACTACTACTACTACTGTTACTACTACTTTTGCTACTACTACTACTGCTACTATTACTACTGCTACTACTGCTACTACTCCTACTACTACTGTTACTACTGCTACTACTACTGTTACTACTACAACTACTACTACTACTGCTACTGCTGCTGCTACTGCTACTATTACTGCTACTACTACTACTGCTGCTACTACTACTGTTACTACTGTTATTACTGCTACTACTACGTCTACTGCTACTATTACTGCTACTACTGCTGTTACTACTGCTACTGCTACTACTACTACTGCTACTACTACTACTACTGCTACTACTACTACTACTGCTACTACTACTACTACTGCTACTACTACTACTACTGCTACTGCTACTACTGTAGCCATCCACAAGAAACACTGCACTTCAAAGAATGTCCCTTAATTAAAAGGACATGTTTCTTTAAAGGTTTCTTTAGCACATGAAAAATGAAAAAGCAGCAGAAAACCGACAGAAAATTGAGCCTTACACTTGCTGACAGGTTAATTTATATTGTCATCCTTGAATGATGCATTGCTAGCCTGAGTGTGGCATATTCACCCATGCGTCCATACTGTTTGGATTAAGCCTCCGTCCTGGGATTCTTTTTTACAAGTTGACTTTGGCTGTTTCCCTGGCTCAGAACGGCTCCTTCCCTGGCTCAGGATGGCTGTTTCCTCTGCACCTCAGACTCCTGGAGTGGACCAGCCACCACCGGCCTGAGGAAAGACACATGGAACGAGGGGTTAATACGATAATCGGGGGGAATCTGTAACCTGTAACATACCTCGTCTCCCCAGGACTTTGAATGGTCCCACAAACCGCGGGCCCAGCGTCCGGCAGGGCAGGCGGAGGGGCAGGTTTCGGGTTGAGAGCCAGACCTGGTCCGTCATAGTTTCGCTCCGCTGGGCTGAGCTTCTTCGAAAAGAAGGCACAGAGGCGGAGCTTTGATGGCGTATCTGAGCGCTGAGAGAGCACAGCTCCTATCCCAGCCTCGGACGAGTCCACCTCCACCATGAACGCCAAAGAGGGATCCGGATGAGCCAACACGGGAGCCGAAGTAAACAGACCCCTCAGCTGACCACTGCCCTGTCCACCTCTGCTGACCACTGCAAACGCACCCTTCAGCAGTGAGGAAGCTGCTACCTGACCAAAGCCCCGGATAAATCTCTGGTAGTAGTTGGCAAACCCTAGAAACCGTTGCACTTCCTTTACCGTGGTGGGAGTCGGCCAATTACGCACGGCTGAAATGCGGTCACTCTCCATCTCCACCCCTGAAGTGGAAATGCGGTACCCTAGGAAGGAGACGGACTGTTGGAAAAACAGACATTTCTTAGCCTTGACGTACAGGTCATGCTCCAACAGTCGACCAAGCACCCTGCGCACCAGGGACACATGCTCGGCGCGTGTAGTGGAGTATATCCGAATTTCTTCGATATACACCACTACACCCTGCCCGTGCAGGTCCCGGAAAATCTCATCTACAAAGGCCTGGAAGAGTGATGGAGCATTCATCAACCCGTACGGCATGACGAGGTACTCATAGTGCTCTGCGGTGGTACTAAATGCCGTCTTCCACTCGTCCCCCTCCCGGATACGCACCAGTTTGTAAGAGCTCCTGAAATCCAATTTTGTGAAGAAGCGCGCCCCGTGCATTGACTCAATCGCACTGGCTATGAGAGGTAGGGGGTAACTGTACCTCACCGTGATCTGGTTGATGCCTCGATAGTCAATACACTGGCGCAGATCTCCATCCTTCTTCTTCTGCCCAGTGGAGCGGTGGCCTCCCTAATTAGCCCAGACCCCAATGGTCGACTATCTAGGGAGTGAACTGGGAAGGGCATACCCACTGGAACAGTAGGGATCCCTAAACTATGGGCTTGCCATCCGATCTGTCAATAAAGTTCCCAGCTGTGCCTGAATCTACGAGCGCCTTATGCTGGGAATGCGGGGAAAACTCAGGAAAATTAATATACACAAACATATGTGCAACAGAGGGCTCTGGGTGAGCCTGGTGCCGACTCACCTGGGCTGACACAAGAGTGCCCTGCCTGCTGCCTTGACTCCCAGAGGAACCTCTCCTGCACCGACCAGCAGTGTGCCCCCTGCGGCCACAGATGGTGCATGGACCGGCCCCTCCTCCAATCGCCCTAAGTGCAGCACCTCCCAGATCCATGGGCGTAGGAGCTGTGGTGCTGGGGGATGAAATCGACAGACCCTGATCTGGACGTCCGCGTGTAGCCAGCAGGTTATCCAACCGGATGGACATGTCCACCAGCTGGTCAAAGGTGAGAGTAGTGTCCCTGCAGGCCAACTCTTGTCGGACGTCCTCGCTCAAACTACAACGGTAGTGATCGATCAGGGCCCTGTCGTTCCATCCAGCGCTGGTGGCCAGGGTCCAAATGTCCAGAGAGAACTCCTGTGCGCTCCTCGTCCCCTGCCTAAGTTGGACGAGCCGTTCACCCGCCGCTCTACCCTTAGGCGGGTGGTCGAAATCTGCCCGGAAGCGGGTGAAATCTTCGAATTGATTTCCTCCTTCCTCCCATAAGGCGTTGGCCCACTCCAGGGCTTTCCCTGAGAGACAGGAGACGAGGACGGACACACTCTCATGGCCCCAAGGAGCCGGGTGGACGGTTGCTAGGTAGAGCTCCAGCTGGAGTAGGAACCCCTGACATCCCGCAGCAGTCCCATCATCAGTCCCATCAGCTGAATCCCACTGGGACCGGGTGAAGGAGGGGTGAAGTAGTGGTGTCCTTGTTGGTGATGGTGGAGGCACTGGAGGAACTCCTCTTCTCTCCCCGCGGTCCAGATTCTGCAGGACGCGATACATGGTGACGCCGAGATGTTGTAACATGGCCGCATGCTGCTGGACGCTCTCCTCGACCCCTAATCCGGAGTTGTCTGCTCCTGCTGACCCCATATGGTTTGGGTGCGTGATTCTGTCACAAGGTGAGTGTAGCTGGTGCATGAAGTCAGGCGCAGGAGAGAAAAATGAGTGAGCAACGTACTTTAATCAAAAACTAAAGGCACAAGGTAAACAAATACACTTGACCAAAATACCAACGGTAAATATAACGCACGGGTGAACACAGCCATCATAAACCGAACTGAACATAGAAATATTCACGCACAACAAACAGTGGGGAAACAGAGGGTTAAATACATGAACATGTAATTGGATAATGAAAACCAGTTGTGTAGAAAATAAAGACAAAACCAATGGAAAATGAAAGATGGATCAGCGATGGCGAGAAGACCGGTGAAGTCGACCGCCGAACGCCGCCCGTACAAGGAGAGGGACCGACCTCGGCGGAAGTCGTGACAGTTTCCCTGGCGATGGCCAGAAGACCAGTGACGTCGACCGCCGAACGCCGCCCGTACAAGGAGAGGGACTGACCTCGGCGGAAGTCGAAACGGCTGTTTCCCTGGCTCAGGATGGCTGTTTCCCTGGCTCAGGATGGCTGTTTCCCTGGCTCAGGATGGGTGTTTCCCTTGTTTCCCTGGCTCAGGATGGCTGTGTCCCTGGCTCAGGATGGCTGTTTCCCTGGTTCAGGATGGCTGTTTCCCTGGTTCAGGATGGCTGTTTCCCTGGCTCAGGATGGCTGTTTCCCTGGTTAGGGTTGGCTGTTTCCCTGGCTCAGGATGGCTGTTTCCCATCCTGGTTATACTGTCGGCACTCTGCACTTAGCTGAATATACAATATAGCGGGTGCCTTTTGTGAATATGCTTTCACTATTCCAGTTATTTTGAATGAAGAATGGACTAATGAAATTGAAAAGAGGAAAGGTAGTTGCTTTAGACTTTTAGACTAATGAGATGCATCCCTTATGTCAAGATTATTCAGTCATTTATGTTACAGGACGGTGGACGATGGCCCCTTGTTTTACAAGTGGGCTCTGATAGAGATTGACTCTCTGGTCACTGTGGGTAGTTCTGAAGGGACACAGTTGACTTCTCAGATTCTCTGCTTTAGCCACTGCAAGCTCTACTTCATGTTAAATGTCTTAGCGGTGAGTTTCATTGGGGAAAATAAAATGTGTATGGATATGAATGGTGTGTGTGGGAGACAATTTAGAGCACCTATTAATTCTAGATTTGTCTGTTTCCAACGCAGGGAGAGAGAGAGCTGGAGTGAAAGGCAGGGACAGAGAGAGCTGGAGTGAAAGGCAGGGACAGAGAGAGCTGGAGTGAACGGCAGGGACAGAGAGAGCTGGAGTGAAAGGCAGGGACAGAGAGAGCTGGAGCGAACGGCAGGGACAGAGAGAGCTGGAGTGAACGGCAGGGACAGAGAGAGCTGGAGCGAACGGCAGGGACAGAGAGAGCTGGAGCGAACGGCAGGGACAGAGAGAGCTGGAGTGAAAGGCAGGGACAGAGAGAGCTGGAGTGAACGGCAGGGACAGAGAGAGCTGGAGTGAACGGCAGGGACAGAGAGAGCTGGAGCGAACGGCAGGGACAGAGAGAGCTGGAGCGAACGGCAGGGACAGAGAGAGCTGGAGCGAACGGCAGGGACAGAGAGAGCTGGAGTGAAAGGCAGGGACAGAGAGAGCTGGAGTGAAAGGCAGGGACAGAGAGAGCTGGAGCGAAAGGGAAACTAGTGAGTAGCCTATTATGTGTGTGGTTGTTTGTGAGAGAAGCATTGTGGGTATGTGTGTGTGAGCTCACAAACGTGTGTGCCTGATTTCAAAGAACAAAGGAAGCTAAATGAAACCTAAGCCTTGAGGAGCAAAGCTGACAAAACACACCAGGCCCAGGTGGTTAATGGGCCAGAGGAAGGGCCTGTTGACCAGCCAGAAGCACCATAGAGGACCCCATTCTGGGGCCTGCAACCCAATTGGCACCCTATTCCCTATATAGAGCACTACTTTTGATCAGGGCCCGTAGGGCACACACAAATCTGCCCTCCCTCGCCCTCTCCCCTCCTCTCCCCTGCAGACCTGGCCCATCTGCTAGATATTACACCCCATCACAAGATCTTGAGTTTGTCCAACACGTGTTATGGATGGGTGATCCTGAGATTATACACAAGGCCCACGGTGTAACTCAATTACTTATTTTTCATTCTTTTATTTCTCTGCTCTGCTGAAGAACATTCCCCCACTACCCATCTAACCAGTGATACTGTCTCGTCCATAATATCACGAGTAGACGTATGAAGTCAGAAGTCTGCCCATAATCGCACTTTCCTTACCCAATATGTACATGAATTAAGGATGTGGTTAGTAGAGCTGTGTGGAGGGCCAGCAAGTCTTCATAAAAAAAACACTTTGTAATACCATTTCGGTTCATTTCAGCTCAAATTGGTTCACACTAGTTCACAATGTCAAGCCAATTCTCCCATGTCAAGCCCCTATCACACAATGCAGGCTCCCTCAACAACAGAAACGAAACATGAATACATACTTCTTTTATGATTCTTTTGTGTGTTATTTTGCAAACCAAGTGCAAAATCCATGTAAAAAATGTGCTGACCAATACAGGAAGTCATTCATGACAGATGTTTGCCTGACTCGTCTGTTCCATTGTGTTTCTCTGGTTAACCAGACTGTTTGGTCTTTAGCGGCGTCCAACAAAGTTATGTTCATATGGCATCACATTTGAGTTATTCTAGAATTACTCTGCAATATCCCAAAATTGCAATCCCACAGCTAAATAAACATATATACAGCAGAAAGGTCTCCTTCAGATCCGTGAGTCCATTACAACATGGCTGTATAAAACAGCCATAGAAGAACTGCCTTCAGGCATCTACTGGATTAATGTTGGGTGACTCTCGTTGTTTCTTGTAAAAACACATTGACAATGTGTCACGCCCGGACCTGAGTATTCTTTGTTTTCTTTATATATTTTGGTTAGGTCAGGGTGTGACGAGGGTGGTATGTGTGTTTCTGTCTCATCTAGGGCGATGTCTAGGTGTGTGTGTCTAGTCTAGGCATATTGTAAGTCTATGGTGGCCTGGATTGGTTCCCAATCAGAGGCAGCTGTTTATCGTTGTCTCTGATTGGGGAACCTATTTAGGTTGCCATTTTCCAGTTTGGGTTTGTGGGTTATTGTCTATGTTATGTTGCATGTTAGCACAGTGGTTTTTAGTTAGTTAGTTAGTTAGTTAGTTAGTTAGTTAGTTAGTTAGTTAGTTAGTTAGTTAGTTAGTTAGTTAGTTAGTTAGTTAGTTAGTTAGTTAGTTAGTTAGTTAGTTAGTTAGTTAGTTAGTTAGTTTAGTGTTAGTGTTTTTTCGTCTTTCATTAAAATCATGCATTCACACCATGCTGCGCTTTGGTCTACACAATACGACGATCGTGACACAATGACATGGATTTAGAGACCACAACCATCTTGTTACTGGTGTAATCCTTGTGTAATACAATGTCAGGAGCCAGACCTGTGTTGATGGAGTTGGAGGTTGAGGGTCGGAGGCTGTGGTGTGGGTGGTGGTGCTTGTGAGGAAGCTGGAGAGTGGTTGGATGGGCTGGGACAGACAGACACACAGATCATCCCTGGTAATTTACTGAGGCTAATCGCAGTAGATTCTCTTTGACAAGCGAGATTACACACACAGATTGGGGCTGGACAATGGGGATTTGGCTGCCATGCAATGTCTCCACTGTGGAGGGAGGACAAAGGGTTGTATCAGACAAGGGGATTGAGTGAGGGGTGGTATGTGCGTGTGCGTGCGTGCGTGTGTGTGTGTGTGTGTGTGTGTGTGTGTGCATCAAGATTATTATAGTTTTGTGATTTTCTATTCGTTTTTATTTCTATTAGTTCGAAATTCAGTTTAGTTTCAGTTCGTTTTCAGATTTGATGTTAAGGTGGGATAAGGGGATCTCTGACAGTGCAGGACAAGCCAGAGACTTTTTCTAGGGTCCATCAGCAACACTCAAGACGATGGTACTGCTGGGAGTTTATCATTATGCCTTAAAGGTATGTCCTTCTCCTAGATGGCTAGGTTTGTCATTGTGAATAGGCTACTTCAGACTTGACACTTTTCTGCTGGAATAAGCATGGCAGTTTGTCTTTAATCCTTTACTGTACCTGCATGTTGTCTGAAAATAACACACATTTTTGAGAGGAGATATTTTCTTTCTGGAGATCAGACCTATTTTCAGAGTTGTCTTCAGTCCTCTTAATGAATGCCATGTCAGAAGTGACCACACAACGAAGGAGGCTGAGATAGAGAAAGAGAGACAGCGAGAGAGAGAAAGAGAGAGGGAGAAAGACAGCGAGAGAGAGGTAGATGCAATGAGAGAGACAGCGAGAGAGAGAGAGATGCAGGGAGAGGAGAGAGAGAGAGATGCAGGGAGAGGAGAGAGAGAGATGCAGGAATAGAATAGAGAGAGAGATGCAGGGAGAAGAGAGAGAGAGATATACAGGGAGAGAGAGAGAGAGAGGGAGATACAGGGAGAGGAGAGAGAGAGGGAGAGGTGAGAGAGTGAGGGAGAGGAAAGAGAGAGAGAGGGAGGGAGAGAAGAGAGAGAGGGAGGGAGATGGAGATGCAGGGAGAGGAGAGAGGAGAGAGAGAGGGAGATGCAGGGAGAAAGGAGAGAGAGGGAGATGCAGGGAGAGGAGAGAGAGCGAGAGAGAGTGAGATGCAGGGAGAGGAGAGAGAGCGAGAGAGAGTGAGATGCAGGGAGAGTACAGAGAGAGGGAGAGAGAGAGGGCGAGAGGGAGATGCAGGGAGAGGAGAGAGAGAGAGGGAGAGGTGAGAGAGTGAGGGAGAGGAAAGAGAGAGAGAGGGAGGGAGGGAGAGAAGAGAGAGAGAGAGAGAGGGAGGGAGATGGAGATGCAGGGAGAGGAGAGATGAGAGAGAGAGGGAGATGCAGGGAGAGAGGAGAGAGAGGGAGATGCAGGGAGAGGAGAGAGAGCGAGAGAGAGTGAGATGCAGGGAGAGGAGAGAGAGAGAGAGGGAGAGGTGAGAGAGTGAGGGAGAGGAAAGAGAGAGAGAGGGAGGGAGAGAAGAGAGAGAGAGGGAGGGAGATGGAGATGCAGGGAGAGGAGAGAGGAGAGAGAGAGGGAGATGCAGGGAGAGAGGAGAGAGAGAGGGAGATGCAGGGAGAGGAGAGAGAGCGAGAGAGAGTGAGATGCAGGGAGAGGAGAGAGAGAGGGAGAGAGAGAGGGAGAGAGGGAGATGCAGGGAGAGGAGAGAGAGAGATGCAGGGAGAGGAGAGAGAGAGAGGGAGATGCAGGGAGAGGAGAGAGAGAGAGATGCAGGGAGAGGAGAGAGAGGGAGATGCAGGGAGAGGAGTGAGAGAGGGAGATGCAGGGAGAGGAGAGAGAGGGAGATGCAGGGAGAGGAGAGAGAGAGGGAGATGCAGGGAGAGGAGAGAGAGAGAGATGCAGGGAGAGGAGAGAGAGAGGGAGATGCAGGGAGAGGAGAGAGAGAGAGATGCAGGGAGAGGAGAGAGAGAGAGATGCAGGGAGAGGAGAGAGAGCGAGAGAGAGTGAGATGCAGGGAGAGGAGAGAGAGAGGGAGAGAGAGAGGGAGAGAGGGAGATGCAGGGAGAGGAGAGAGAGAGAGATGCAGGGAGAGGAGAGAGAGAGAGGGAGATGCAGGGAGAGGAGAGAGAGAGAGATGCAGGGAGAGGAGAGAGAGGGAGATGCAGGGAGAGGAGAGAGAGAGGGAGATGCAGGGAGAGGAGAGAGAGGGAGATGCAGGGAGAGGAGAGAGAGAGGGAGATGCAGGGAGAGGAGAGAGAGAGAGATGCAGGGAGAGGAGAGAGAGAGGGAGATGCAGGGAGAGGAGAGAGAGAGAGATGCAGGGAGAGGAGAGAGAGAGAGATGCAGGGAGAGGAGAGAGAGAGAGATGCAGGGAGAGGAGAGAGAGAGATGCAGGGAGAGGAGATAGAGAGGGAGATACAGGGAGAGGAGAGAGAGAGGGAGATGCAGGGAGAGGAGAGAGAGAGTGAGATGCAGGGAGAGGAGAGAGAGAGGGAGATGCAGGGAGAGGAGAGAGAGAAGGAGATGCAGGGAGAGGAGAGAGAGAGGGAGATGCATGGAGAGGAGAGAGAGAAGGAGATGCAGGGAGAGGAGAGAGAGAGAGATGCAGGGAGAGGAGAGAGAGAGGGAGATGCAGGGAGAGGAGAGAGAGAGAGATGCAGGGAGAGGAGAGAGAGAGAGATGCAGGGAGAGGAGAGAGAGAGAGAGATGCAGGGAGAGGAGAGAGAGGGAGATGCAGGGAGAGGAGAGAGAGGGAGATGCAGGGAGAGGAGAGAGAGAGAGATGCAGGGAGAGGAGAGAGAGAGAGATGCAGGGAGAGGAGAGAGAGAGATATGCAGGGAGAGGAGAGAGAGAGAGATGCAGGGAGAGGAGAGAGAGGGAGATGCAGGGAGAGGAGAGAGAGAGAGATGCAGGGAGAGGAGAGAGAGAGAGATGCAGTGAGAGGAGAGAGAGAGAGATGCAGGGAGAGGAGAGAGGGAGATGCAGGGAGAGGAGAGAGAGAGAGATGCAGGGAGAGGAGAGAGAGCGAGAGATGAGAGGAATTAGGTCTTAATCCATCAACCCCATGGAAAGCTCATAACTCAATGAAACCAGCCATAGTGGTTTCTATCATATAGATGACTTTCACAGAGACAAAATGATCACATGCCAAATGAAGCATATATAGTGGTCATGTGTGAATATTCTATATTGAATGAGGGGAAGGCTCCAGAGGGCTTGCCTTGGTGGTCTAATTAATGCTACATTACATTTACAGACCTCATATAATAAGACCCAGTTATGATTCTGAGGTTGTCAGACGCAGACCTCCTCACAAAGCCAACATCCCCCTGGCCAACTCATATTGAATGGTTTTTAGTCCTTTTTTAAAGCCACAGTCGGTGAGGTGTCCATTCATTTCAATTAATTAAATAAAATACCCCAATTGATTTGGAAGAATATGGCTTGTAAATACCTTAATGAGGTATTTACACAACCTATTATTCCATTGTTTATGTTTTGGTTGGTGGCCCACGCTTTCATGGTATGTATAGAAATTACTTGGATAAACGCTGTGCAATCAACCTGAATCGCCATGCAGCAGAGCAGAATTAAGAGGTATGATCAGACGCTACAGGGAGCAGTTCTTCGATGGTGAGGGGCCAGAGAGGGAGGAACATTTCTTCCTAATCACATAACCTAATAGAATTACTGTACTTCTTGATTGGAGCACAAGTGTTAGGCAGACCAATAGAGAACGGGCTGGGATGGCCACCATGTTGACTGATAATTCTGCAACACTGTGATAATGGTGGCATAGGGCCGGATGTGTTTTATCCCTCATTTCATTCACTGATGGATTCTGTGTCTAGAGTGAGTCTCAGGGTTCTATATTTCATTCATCCACTATTCATTTGTTTTCTCCTCCTTTCTTCTCCTCTCATCCCTCTCTTTCATATCGACTGACTGTGGGCCGTACGAGACGTTTGATGCTATAGCTTTTTGTTGTGCCAAAATATCTCTTCGTTTCCATGCAACATCTTGAACAAGTCTGTGAGAACTGAACTGCCGGCTTGGTGTTTTCCTCTCCATGCTTTAGAGGCAGTTTTCCCCGCCCGGGACCACCAAAGATGAAAAAGTCCCTCAAATCAATTACAATCTCTCACCCAGTCTCAATGAATATCCCTGTACTCATCAGCAATGACTTTCTCTCACTGTCTGACATCCACTAATGGAAAGTACCAAAGAGACTTAACATGTGGTGTGTGTGTGTGTGTGTGTGTGTGTGTGTGTGTGTGTGTGTGTGTGCGTGTGTGTGTGTGTGTGTGTGTGTGTGTGTGCGTGTGTGCGTGTGTGCGTGTGTGCGTGTGTGCGTGTGTGCGTGTGTGTGTGTGTGCGCGTGTGTGTGTGTGTGTGTGTGTGTGTGTGTGTGTGTGCGCGTGTGTGTGTGTGTGTGTGTGTGTGTGCGTGTGTGCGTGTGTGCGTGTGTGTGTGTGTGTGTGTAGTTCAACACATGAAACCATCCACACATCTCTTCAGTCCTGTCTAGCATCATCACATTGACGAAGAGAACAAATTAACTTTACAAAATGACTAAATGTAATGTGACTGAACATAACCTCTGGTTGAATACAGGTCAGAACCTCTCACGGTAATTTGGAGCATTCACATTTTTAGGATAACTCAATAGTCAGTGAAACTTCTGGGACTGGGACGGCCCATATGAGCCCCATAAGGAAGTTCTCAGCTCAAACATAGATCCATCACATCTAATACTTTCCTTCTGACAGTGCAGAGAAAAAGATGGGAGTCTAGAAAAACACAAAGCTAGTAGAAGGTCACAAGAAATGGAAGATGTAGAGGAGGTGGAGGGTCACGACTGTGGTGCCTTGAATTAACAGCTGAAATTTCTTTTGAAAGCCCAGTGCATATAAAAGCCTGCCATCAACACGTATAATCTCTTAGCTGAGCCCATTGAAAGCTGGGTCTTGGGGGTTAATTCACCCATCGCGCCGCATTTGAATCAACTCTAGACTCACATTGAGATGAAAGGCCATGGAGTCCCAGGACCGAGGGCTGCAGCTCTGGGGCCCGCTGAGCCTGGACGACTGGGGCGGATTATTGCATGTTCGTTTGGTCGGACCTCCATCGGGACAGGGAAACTGAAAAGAAAAACAATAATTAGAGATAATTGCTTGTGTCCAAACACGAGTGTTGAAGCCCTCCTCTCCCTCCCTTCATCCCCCCTCCTCCCTCCATCCCCCTTCTTCTCCCTTCTTCTCTTTTGGTAATATGTGAGGTGGAATGAAAAGGACACCCCCCTGTTTGGACAGCTGGGCAGGCGAACATAATTCATGACAGCTGAACTGGAATGTCTTTAACCACGAAGGAAGAGTAAAGAAAAAGAGAGCAAGAAAGAGAGAGAGGGTGAGGGTGAGGGAGGGAAGAAGAGAAGCTCAAGAGAAAAAGAGAGAGGTAAGGAAGTGAGAAAGAGAGAGAGGGTGAGGGTGAGGGAGGGAAGAAGAGAAGCTCAAGAGAAAAAGAGAGAAGTAAGGAAGTGAGAAAGAGAGAGAGGGTGAGGGAGGGAAGAAGAGAAGCTCAAGAGAAAAAGAGAGAGGTAAGGAAGTGAGAAAGAGAGAGAGGGTGAGGGTGAGGGAGGGAAGAAGAGAAGCTCAAGAGAAAAAGAGAGAGGTAAGGAAGTGAGAAAGAGAGAGAGGGTGAGGGTGAGGGAGGGAAGAAGAGAAGCTCAAGAGAAAAAGAGAGAAGTAAGGAAGTGAGAAAGAGAGAGAGGGTGAGGGAGGGAAGAAGAGAAGCTCAAGAGAAAAAGAGAGAGGTAAGGAAGTGAGAAAGAGAGAGAGTGTGAGGGTGAGGGAGGGAAGAAGAGAAGCTCAAGAGAAAAAGAGAGAGGTAAGGAAGTGAGAAAGAGAGAGAGGGTGAGGGAGGGAAGAAGAGAAGCTCAAGAGAAAAAGAGAGAGGTAAGGAAGTGAGAAAGAGAGAGAGGGTGAGGGTGAGGGAGGGAAGAAGAGAAGCTCAAGAGAAAAAGAGAGAGGTAAGGAAGTGAGAAAGAGAGAGAGGGTGAGGGAGGGAAGAAGAGAAGCTCAAGAGAAAAAGATAGAGGTAAGGAAGTGAGAAAGAGAGAGAGGGTGAGGGTGAGGGAGGGAAGAAGAGAAGCTCAAGAGAAAAAGAGAGAGGGTGAGGGTGAGGGAGGGAAGAAGAGAAGCTCAAGAGAAAAAGAGAGAAGTAAGGAAGTGAGAAAGAGAGAGAGGGTGAGGGAGGGAAGAAAAGAAGCTCAAGAGAAAAAGAGAGAGGTAAGAAAGTGAGAAAAAGAGAGAGGTAAGGAAGTGAGAAAAAGAGAGAGGTAAGGAAGTGAGAAAGAAATTATACGGAGAGCGTTTTACAAAGGGGAGAGATTTCAGCAGAGAGAAGCAGTTCCCCACTGCTTCTCTCTGCTGAAATCTCTGTGGTGGAGGGGAGGTTGAGGAGGGGAGAGATTTTAGCAGAGAGAAGTAGTGGGGAGGTTGAGGAGGGGAGAGATTTCAGCAGAGAGAAGCAGTGGGGAGGTTGAGGAGGGGAGAGATTTCAGCAGAGAGAAGTAGTGGGGAGGTTGAGGAGGGGAGAGATTTCAGCAGAGAGAAGTAGTGGGGAGGTGGAGGGGAGGTAGAGGAGGGGAGAGATTTCAGCAGAGAGAAGCAGTGGGGAGGTTGAGGAGGGGAGAGATTTCAGCAGAGAGAAGTAGTGGGGAGGTGGAGGGGAGGTAGAGGAGGGGAGAGATTTCAGCAGAGAGAAGTAGTGGGGAGGTGGAGGGGAGGTAGAGGAGGGGAGAGATTTCAGCAGAGAGAAGTAGTGGGGAGGTGGAGGGGAGGTAGAGGAGGGGAGAGATTTCAGCAGAGAGAAGTAGTGGGGAGGTGGAGGGGAGGTAGAGGAGGGGAGAGATTTCAGCAGAGAGAAGTAGTGGGGAGGTGGAGGGGAGGTAGAGGAGGGGAGAGATTTCAGCAGAGAGAAGTAGTGGGGAGGTGGAGGGGAGGTAGAGGAGGGGAGGTTGAGGAGGGGAGAGATTTCAGCAGAGAGAAGTAGTGGGGAGGTGGAGGGGAGGTAGAGGAGGGGAGAGATTTCAGCAGAGAGAAGTAGTGGGGAGGTGGAGGGGAGGTAGAGGAGGGGAGAGATTTCAGCAGAGAGAAGTAGTGGGGAGGTGGAGGGGAGGTAGAGGAGGGGAGAGATTTCAGCAGAGAGAAGCAGTGGGGAGGTGGAGGGGAGGTAGAGGAGGGGAGGTAGAGGAGGGGAGAGATTTCAGCAGAGAGAAGTAGTGGGGAGGTGGAGGGGAGGTAGAGGAGGGGAGGTAGAGGAGGGGAGAGATTTCAGCAGAGAGAAGTAGTGGGGAGGTGGAGGGGAGGTTGAGGAGGGGAGAGATTTCAGCAGAGAGAAGCAGTGGGGAGGTGGAGGGGAGGTAGAGGAGGGGAGGTTGAGGAGGGGAGAGATTTCAGCAGAGAGAAGTAGTGGGGAGGTGGAGGGGAGGTAGAGGAGGGGAGAGATTTCAGCAGAGAGAAGCAGTGGGGAGGTGGAGGGGAGGTTGAGGAGGGGAGAGATTTCAGCAGAGAGAAGCAGTGGGGAGGTGGAGGGAGGTTGAGGAGGGGAGGTTGAGGAGGGGAGAGATTTCAGCAGAGAGAAGCAGTGGGGAGGTGGAGGGGAGGTTGAGGAGGGGAGGTTGAGGAGGGGAGAGATTTCAGCAGAGAGAAGCAGTGGGGAGGTGGAGGGAGGTTGAGGAGGGGAGGTTGAGGAGGGGAGAGATTTCAGCAGAGAGAAGTAGTGGGGAGGTTGAGGAGGGGAGAGATTTCAGCAGAGAGAAGTAGTGGGGAGGTGGAGGGGAGGTTGAGGAGGGGGAAGGTTGGATACGCATCATAAACTAGCAGGAGAGTGGGGATTTGAAACCATCCGCAAAAACGGAATGATAGAGAGCTGCTGAACATGGTGTCATGCCAGGGTTGACGCATTGGGTTAATTTGCTGCTCCTTGGCGGTGACCCTTCAGCTCCTGGGGGTCGGTGGGTCAAACTGAACTCAGAATGAGGCAGCCAAAATCATGTCGCTCTGGGGAGGCAGGTTAGGGGTCACTGCTGAGAGTTCCAGTATATAGGCCAAAACAAGGACCATATGTGAACAGATACACATTTGAAACAAAAATAACTCCGGATTTTCCGCCCCTCCCCGCGGCCCTCCACCCCCCACATGTCGACCCACCACTGATATTCTGCTCTAATTCAATAAAGTCATAAATACCTCTAGAACGGTAAATTGACATAATATTGGCAGCATGCCCTAGCAAATTGACAATGACAGAAATTTTCCCAGAGGGAAAATATTAATGCAAACACAGGATTACTTTTCCAAAATAAGCCTGCTCCCAAAATCTCCCATGTTTACTTTTCTCCTCAATCCCAATTTCTGTGAGCGTGAAAAGTAATACTTACTGTTGTATTTACCTACAGGGAGGGGAGGAAACGGCATGGGGACTGATGACTGATGCTGTTGGACGTCGCAAGGCTAGATAAGTAGGACTCTCTCAAAGCTTTTAAACTACTGTGAAACCTAATTGTCACTACATCCCAATAGTGATTTCATGATTTGTTAACTGATTATTCCAGTTTTCACAAGTCTAATAAAGTATCTCTAAATGGTCTTTTAAAAACAGTTTCTTGAGTACATCGTTTTTTTTAAAGATAGTGTTACTGATTGCCTTATGCCCATTGATTTGACTAAGCAGTGTTCATGATTAAAGGTCTAAGAGTGACTCTTTAAGGTCTAAGAGGGCATACAGGTGTTAGGATGTCACCTCAACTTACATCCCAATTATCCCATCAGTGATTAGTGTGCAGGTGGCCTAAGATAGCTACACGCAACCAGCTATAAAAGTTTTATGTTCTATGTGTTCCACACTCATCTCATTGATTCAGTCTGGCTTTAAGTTAAATTCATTTGGAATGTGACTTAAAAGTGCAGTTCATGAAAGTGTCATAATTTGATGGTTGGGAGTTTGAGACCAGTCTTACACCATGCTGTTTGGACCATGCTGTGTGTGTGTGTGTGTGTGTGTGCGTGCGTGCGAGAGAGAGAGAGAGAGAGAGAGACAGAGAGAGAGAGACAGAGAGAGAGAGAGAGAGAGACAGAGAGAGAGAGAGAGAGAGAGAGGGGGGGTGAGGGAGGGGAGGTAGAGGAGGGGAGGTAGAGGAGGGGGGCTAGAGAATGGGAGGTAGAGGAGGGGAGGTAGAGGAGGGGAGGTAGAGGAGGGGGGCTAGAGAATGGGAGGTAGAGGAGGGGAAGTAGAGGAGGGGAGGTAGAGGAGGGGGGCTAGAGAATGGGAGGTAGAGGAGGGGAGGTAGAGGAGGGGAGGTAGAGGAGGGGGGCTAGAGAATGGGAGGTAGAGGAGGGGAGGTAGAGGAGGGGAGGTAGAGGAGGGGGGCTAGAGAATGGGAGGTAGAGGAGGGGAAGTAGAGGAGGGGAGGTAGAGGAGGGGAGAGATTTCAGCAGTGGGGAGGTGGAGTGGAGGGGAGGTAGAGGAGGGGAGGTAGAGGAGGGGATGGGGAGACATTTCAGCAGAGAGAAGCAGTGGGGAGGTAGAGGAGGGGAAGTAGAGGAGGGGAAGTAGAGGAGGGGAAGTAGAGGAGGGGAGGTAGAGGAGGGGATGGGGAGAGATTTCAGCAGAGAGAAGCAGTGGGGAGGTGGAGGGGAGGTAGAGAATGGGAGGTAGAGGAGGGGAGGTAGAGGAGGGGAGGTAGAGGAGGGGAGGTAGAGGAGGGGAAGTAGAGGAGGGGAAGTAGAGGAGGGGAGGTAGAGGAGGGGATGGGGAGAGATTTCAGCAGAGAGAAGCAGTGGGGAGGTGGTGGGGAGAACTTCAAAACTCGTGTTTGGACACAAGAACGCCAAGGTAACCTGTCTAAATGACTAACGCCCTTAGCACTTACATTTGTAGCCATGAAATGCTTTGAAAAGCTGGTCATAGCTCACATCAACACCATCATCCCAGACACTCTGGGCCAACTCCAATTCACATACTGTCCAAACAGATCCACAAATGAAACAATCTCTATTGCACTCCACACAGACCTTTCCCACCTGGACAAAAGGAACACCTACATGAGTATGCTGTTCAATGACTACAGTTCAGCGTTCAACACCGTAGTTCCCTCCAAGCTCATCACTAAGCTAAGGACCGTGGAACAGAACACCTCCCTCTGCAACTGGATCCTGGACTTCCTGACAGGACGCCCCGAGGTGGTGAGGGTAGGCAACAACACATCCACCACGCTGACCCTCAACACGGGGGCCCCTCAGGGGTGCATTCTTAGTCCCCTCCTGTACTCCCTGTTCACACACGACTGCATGGCCGCGCACGACTCCAAAACCACCATTAAGTTTACCGACGACACAACAGTGGTAGGTCTGATCACCGATTATGATGAGACGGCCTATAGGGAGGAGGTCAGTGACCTGGCAGTGTGGTGCCAGGACAAAAACCTCTCCATCAACGTCAGCAAGCCAAGCACGCCCCCATTCACATCAACGGGGCTGTAGTGGAGCGGATCGAGAGCTTCAAGTTCCTCGGTGTCCACATCACTAAGGATCTATCACGGTCCACACACACCAACACAGTCATGAAGAGAGCACGACAACACTTCGTACCCCTGCACATTGACTCTGTACTGGTACCCCGTGTATATAGTCAAGTTTTCATTGCTCATTGTATATATATTTTTTAAAATTATTATTACGTTTTATTTTTCGATTATTTCTCCTTCTTCTCTCTCTGCATTGTTGAGAAAGCCCGTAAGTAGGCATTTCACTATTAGTCTACACCTGTTGTTTACAAAGCATGTGATAAATACAATTTGATTTGAGCGAGAGAGAGAGAGATTTTAATCATCTGAATTCTCAGTCAGATATATTCTGATGAGACCATAGTCCTGCCAGAAGATTTACATCCCCATTGAGAAACTCACTAATACCCTACAACTAGCCCCCTCTATACCTTACAGCAGGGATCATCAACTAGATTCAGCTGCAAGGCTATTTTTTCTTGAGCGGATTGTGGAGGGGCCATAACATAATTACAAATCGTAGATATAATGTTTTTGAAACCTTGCTTACCTTTGTATACGATCACGTCTCTTTATATGTGTGAGAATACTTGGGTCACAGATTTCTTAAATTAAAATCACTTGGAGCTGATTTCTTGGTGTTTTTATCGTCTTTTAGTTCCAATAATAAATAAATAAATACTTTTTTTTTTTTCAATCTCAGAAAGCATGGGGGGCCAAATAAACCACCTGCGGGCCTTCAGTGGGGATCCCTGCCTTACAGCCACACAGATCAATCAAGTTAGTTCAGCCTATTGTATGCACTTTTGATACATGATCATTTTGGGTAATTCTTGCACTGGGAAAATCTGTCATATATGGCATAGAGTATGTAAAACATACTGCATGAACAGACATCTCATCAAACGTAGCTACTTTTCCATTTCATTTCATCTACAGTGCATCTGGCATTGATCTAACCAGAGAAAAGGGTAATACACTTACTGAAATAACAGTAATGCCAAATAAAATCCCACAAAAATACATAGGTACAACAACATAATAATGTACATATATTTACCACACATCACATGCAAATAAAAGTGGAAACCCCTAACAACAAACTCCGAATAACAAAGAAAACAGTGAATACACAAACCATAGACATACAGTACATCACATGTTATACATGGGAACAAATGACATGGACTCCTACACAGCCATATACAGTATGGAACACATATAGGCCTACTCATTACCATATCAGTCTACACCAGTCTCTACTCTGTGGATGAGACTGAGCTAGGGACAAATGACACTCTATTACCTTATAGTGCACTCCTTTTGACCAGAACCCTATGGAAAACATATTGCACTAAATAGGGAATAGGGTGCCATTTGGGACACATGTTGAGTCTGGCCCAATCCTCATCCTCAGGCAGTAAAAGATGTGAAGAGGAGCACTGTAATATGCTCCAGAGAGAACTCCTGCCTCCTGCCTTCTGACTCTCTCCCAGTCAATGGTTTTCTCAGGGCTCACTGCCTGAGTGAATGGGAGAGCAAAATGATCTGACTACTGCTGATGGGTTTGCCATGGATAACCATACATTAATCTCAACAGTCCCATTCTACTGTCATACTAGCCCCCATCAGCTAGCCCTCAAGTGATGTGAAATTCCCTATGTCATCAACCAGCTCTCACAGTCTCACGCCAGAATTAGACATTCATCCATGTTTATCAAACGTCAAATGTTAAAGTGTTTAAGATTAAGTTTAGGCATGAACTCTGAATGTTTAAGGTAGGGGTTAAGGTTTGGGATTAACTCTGAATGTTTAAGGTAAGGGTTAAAGTTTGGGATTAACTCTGAATGTTTAAGGTAAGGGTTAAGGTTTGGGATGAACTCTGAATGTTTAAGGTAGGGGTTAAGGTTTGGGATGAACTCTGAATGTTTAAGGTAAGGGTTAAGGTTTGGGATTAACTCTGAATGTTTAAGGTAAGGGTTAAGGTTTGGGATGAACTCTGAATGTTTAAGGTAGGGGTTAAGGTTTGGGATGAACTCTGAATGTTTAAGGTAAGGGTTAAGGTTTGGGATTAACTCTGAATGTTTAAGGTAAGGGTTAAGGTTTGGGATGAACTCTGAATGTTTAAGGTAAGGGTTAAGGTTTGGGATGAACTCTGAATGTTTAAGGTAGGGGTTAAGGTTTGGGATGAACTCTGAATGTTTAAGGTAAGGGTTAAGGTTTGGGATTAACTCTGAATGTTTAAGGTAGGGGTTAAGGTTTGGGATTAACTCTGAATGTTTAAAGTAGGGGTTAAGGTTTGGGATTAACTCTGAATGTTTAAGGTAAGGGTTAAGGTTTGGATAGGCTTAAAACAAACATCTCAAAAACAACTTTCTATCGCTGGATTTCAGCTTGCATCCTTTGGAATCAGAGGCAGATGCTTCCACCCATCCACTATCCATGTCCACAACACAAAACCAAAACCTACTTGAAGGTTACAGCGCTCACTGTTGCCCCTAGTGGCCAGTTTCCACATCATCTCCTGATGTCCTCAGACATGAATGGACTTCGAGTACTGACTTGTATCACAGCAGACCTGCCTGATGTGATGATTAGGTAAATGAGTGTTTGTACTATAGGTCTTCACGGGTCAAAAAAGTTGACCCGGACCTGAACGGACCGGAGAACAATCAGACACGAACCCGAATGGATCCAAGGAGAACTAGACCTAGACCCGACCCGTACACTAACAGGTCCGGACCCATAAAGTGGTCTAGATTGTATGTGTGTGTGCGTGTTTGTACGTGTTTGAGTGTGTACATGTGGTCCGAGAGTATCTGTAGTGTGTGTGAGAGAGAGATATGTTACGCAAGCAGTCTTGGCATCTGTGTGTGTGTGTGTGTGTGTGTGTGTGTGTGCGTGCGTGCGTGCGTGCGTGTGTGTGTGTGTGTGTGTGTATGGTCTGTATGGTCTGTAGCCCAGCACCATATGAGAAAGCGTATGTAAATAGCTTATTATGCTGAGCAGGCCTGCAAATCATTTCCTGTGGGCTGACTATTTATCAGATCCCCTTGAGCTTTACTGTCGGATGCTCCTCGTACAAACAGTTTGGGAAGTGTGTGTGTGTGTGTGTGTGTGTGTGTGTGTGTGTGTGTGTGTGTGTGTGTGTGTGTGTGTGTGTGTGTGTGTGTGTGTGTGTGTGTGTGTGTGTGTGTGTGTGTGTGTGTGTGTGTGTGTGTGTGTCTGTGTGTCTGTGTGTGTCTGTGTCTCTGTGTGTAACCTATGTGTTTGTTTTGCACGTGTCTTTGTGAGTGCGTACGTGTGTGAGTTTTTGTTTGTGCGTAGGTCTGTGTGCATGTCTACCGGTATGTGTGTACAATACTCTCTCCATCCATACACAGACCCAGATCTGCTTGCTGGGTGGCGACACTCCTGGCAAACGGACTGAAAACTACAAACGACAAAAGCTGGAACAACAGGAAGATAATTCACATTTGATTGGTTTCACGTGTTCTTCATAAACAACAAAGTTTTCCTGTGCCTCCAGCGTGTTTTCCTGCAAACATGGAATCCATTTGTCCCCCGTCCCCATGCCCTGTAGTTACGTTGAGTTACGTAGCACCTCACACACAGAGCTGGCCCTAGCCCACCACTAGGATTGTGGTCGTGGTTAACTTTGATATAGCATCAGGAACTTTCAGCAGCTAAAAATAGTCCAGAGGGACCAAGAGACTGAAATATAACTGTCAAATGTCAGATCTGCCTTAGCCTGTGACAAATCAAACACAAGTAATTACTAACAATGGCATGATGGCAACTCTGTGCTCTCTGCAATGTGATTTTAATGAAATGGTGTCTGTGTGTGCATGTGCTTGTGTGCATTTACATAAAAACACATTTCGCACATACATAATGTATACATACACACACAAACATTCAATAATCCTGTCCATATATCCACACACACACACACACACACACACACACACACACACACACACACACACACACGCACACACGCACACACACACACTTTTATACTTGGTGGATCTAATGTCCTTAGATACACCTAGGATAAAAGTATAACTGTGTGACTTTTAAATGGGGCCCTACGGTAACTCAGATAGGTCTTTACTCCCATTTATATGTACCAGTTATGCTGTCCATGTGCTTCAGTGAAGATGCCAATCTCTGGCCTAAGGTATTCAGGCAACATGTCAAGCCTACATTAGTCAGACTGGGTTGTTATAAGTTTAACTCATGCTAACTCATGCATGTGTTAAATACTTTACTGATTTAAAACTTTTGCAATACACTTAATAAATTACAAACCTATCTGTAGAAAATAAGAAAGAAGTCACTCCTTCCATCTGAAACTATTATCTAATAATCAAATACAAGTATTATTATTATTAATAATAAGAATCATATTATTATCAATGGTGGTGGTAATAGCTGATAGGAGCAGTTTACCAGCTACAGCAGGCCTACTTATATTCCCGTTGAAAGTGATATCACAACTGCAATTGAGCAGGTCTTGGATATTACAATCAGATGTTTATGATTTAAAAGTTGTCTGCTTTGAGTTAGTCACTTGTGCCCCATGTAGCTCACCCTATATGCTTAGAACATACCTAACCATTACCTTCTCATTCCTCGCCTGTCGATACGGAAGTCCTCAGGAGATTTGTGGTGAACGGTTCTGTGCACTTTTCTTGCCCTCTTTCATTTCAGAGTTGTTTAAACGATTGACGTGTTCCGTAATGCTTTCATAAAACAGCGCAAATGCTACGAAGCTGTAAAATAATGAGCCTTGTCGGCCACCCGCATTTTACTGTGCAGTAAAATTAATGGAAGTCACATTGAGCTGGGGTTAATACATCTACAAAGACAAAAATCACCACTTTGCACACAGTTTTAAACTGTTTTCGAAATAAAGAATTTGCACTTGTCAACTCTTATTTTTGTGGGAACCATATAGGGCTATCTCAATTTGGGGGATTTTGTGGTTCAACGCTTTAAGGTTCAAAAGCAGTCAGAAAGTGCTATTTGTGCAGTCATTATAACACACAAAGCTAAAGCCAACTGAATTAGGGGTGCATGCTTGCCAAAACGAGTATAGCCTGACTCACTTGTCTTCTCAATCCTCTGGTCTTTAAATAACAGCCTGGAGTGTGAATAAAACTCATTTTAATTTGACAGGCCACATGAGGTTTCCACGCACAGATCCACACCTGTGCGTATTAACAGTAGGGGTAAATCGTCTTTAGTGTAACGCGATGTGTAGTTGCCAGTAGCCTATTCCGAACGCATTAGTAAATAGGTCCTGAGCCAAATAGAAGGCTGTGGATAGGCCTATATACAGTATACTGCATGAGCGCCATTGTTGTCATGGCATAGCTGGCATTACATGCAACCAACATGGCATTTCCCGTGTTAGAATGAAAGGTTCCTATTGGCAACAGAATGCAGTTGGGGCTATTATAGATTTATTTAATGATGGGTGCTGCTCACTTATATTTGGATTAAGCCTACAATTTGTGATTTTTTTTTACAACAATAGACTAGTACACCTACAGAGCTTATATTAAACCCCCAAACGTTCTTTAAACTAATACATTGTTCGACCGCATATATTTATAGTCATATGTTTTTTTAAATAGTTTTTTAATCAAAGTAGGGACGTAATTACCAAATGTACGTCTACACTTGGAGACACATTTAATTTTGAGTAATTCCCAATAAATTGCACTTCAAATAAGATAAACTAAATTTCCAAACTTTGGACGCACGAGAAAAGTGCCGATTCATCATAATGGAATAAAAGATAAATGTTTTTTGAGAGAGTGAGATTGAGTTGTCAGACTATAATATTTTTCAGGATTTCTATTATTCATGATTTTTATTTATTTTCGTGTTAAAGTTTTAATGGGGCACGCTATGGCTGGAGTTGCCTAATATTATTCAACGTGAGCGTAGCGGGCTATTTTGTATGAAACACATGTTGGTACGTAAAATGTACTCGTCGAAATGTGTTGATGAGAATTAGAGTAATTACTTATTTGGGCAATGTTCCAAAACACCTCAGTGGCATGATCTTTATTTCTCATTTAAATTATTAACAATATGATTAACTGAACATACTGGACATAATTGAACTTTCAGCCTAAATGTATTTGTTATTCAGATGTAACAGGGGTGCAATTTACATGTGGTAGCCTACAAACAAAAATATCATAAAGACACAGATGAACAGCTGACGTTGGTGAAATCTATCGTTGATGTCTCAGATGAGGACTATATTTCTTTCTATGGAAACAATGCATGTATTTTATTTAGCTGATATTTTGGTTGCATTTTTCTAATTGTTTGACTTGATATTTCTTTAGAAGGCTAAAAGTTTAATGTAACTAAATGTTAAATGTATTATTATTTGTAGTAGTAGTAGTAGTAGCAGCAGCAGTATTTCCACCAGCCAGCCAGTAGTCAGAGTTGCCCTGCCGTCTGATACCAGACTTGTCTGACCTGACCTAGAGACAGACAGACAGACAGACAGACAGACAGACAGACAGACAGACAGACAGACAGACAGACAGAGGCTATATTGATTCCCTCAGTGTTTTCCGCCCCCATGTGGTTAAGCAACACTTGCATTTAACCGGCTACGCCCTGATCTCATATGAGGGCACTGACTCACCCGAGGCTCAAGGCTCGGGGCTCGAGACAAACGCTCGCGTCTGACAGTGGGCACGTTCAAATTAGTTATCCCTCTAAAGAGAAGGTTACAGATCCTAGACTAGAGGAACATAGCCAACAACGTGGAGTTTGTGTTCCACTCAGGCCCTCAAGTAAAATAAACAGCCACCGGGCGCCAGACCACTTTCAAAAAGCTACTGGATGGGATCAGTTACCTATACTACTCTAAGGAGGGAGAGCTGGGACCTGGGCGAAATAGAAAGCGCTTGGAAAATGTGTGTATTGGTGAATTTTATTGAATCCCAGGGTCTTCTTTTTTTGTTGCAGGTTGACGTTTATTGTCATTTATTGAACAATTTCCGCTAGATGGGCCAGCTACAAATCAAAATGGCATATATCGTAAATATTCATACAAAAAGATTTTTGGTCTTAATTTAAGGTCAGGGTTAAGGTTAGGGTTAGGTTTAAAATAGTTTGACTTTGTGGCTGTGCCAGCTAGTGACCACTCTGCAGAGCTGCTTCCATGGCAAGATTCATGAAAATAGATACTAAACTGTTTTTTTATTGAGTTTTATTAAATAATTATATTATCAGTTCCAACTAGTTTTTGTCCCACTGTTGGCTGCGGGAATTTCATACAGGGGTGCAACTTCCACTGGGGACGGGGGACATGTCCCCCCCACATTTACATTGGAATGTGATACAAAACGAGTCAACGGTGTGCTTAAGGACCATGCGGACGCTTCCGAGTGGTTGGGTAGGCTGTTTGGAGTGTTTATCCGACTGGAGAAAAAAAAAAGTCCCCTCCACTTCCAAAACCAAAGTTGTGCCCCTGATTTAATATGCCATCAAAGACATATACCATCAGAAGATACACAGCCTCAAACAGTCTACACGACTCTTTTTTGCATTTTGCTGCTCCCGGCCTATAGACTGAAACTTAAACAGGAAGCACCCGTGCTCAGGTCTGTTCAACGCTGGTCCAACCAATCGGATTCCACGCTTCAAGATTGCTTCGATCACGTGGACTGGGATATGTTCCGCATCGCGTCGAATAACAATATTGATGAATACGCTGATTCGGTGAGGGAGTTTATTAGAAAGTGCATCGGTGATATTGTACCCACAGCGTCTATTAAAACATTCTCCAACCAGAAACCGTGAATTGATGGCAGCATTCGCTCAAAACTAAAAGCTCAAACCACTGCTTTTAATCAGGGCAATTGTGACCGGAAACATGGCCGAATACAAACAGTGTATCTATTCCCTCCGCAAGGCAATCAAACAAGCTAAGCGTCAGTATAGAGACAAAGTAGAGACGCAATTCAACGGCTCAGACACGAGAGGTATGTGGCAGGGTCTACAGTCAATCACGGACTACAAAAGGAAAACCAGCCCCGTCGCGGACCAGGATGTCTTGCTCCCAGACAAACGAAACAACTTCTTGCTCGCTTTGAGGACAATACAGTGCCACTGACACAGCCTGCTACCAAAACCTGCGGGCTCTCCTTCACTGCAGCCAACATAAGTAAAACATTTAAACGTGTTAACCCTCGCAAGGCTGCAGGCCCAGACGGCATCGCCGGCCGCGTCCTCAGAGCATGCGCAGACCAGCTGGCTGGTGTGTTTACGGACATATTCAATCAATCCTTATCCAAGTCTGCTATTCCCACATGCTTCAAGAGGGCCACCATCGTTCCTGTTCTCAAGAAAGGTAAGGCATGCCCCATTCAAAAAATTTAGAACTAAGAATAGATATAGTCCTTGGTTCACTCCCGACCTGTCTGCCTTTGACCAGCACAAAAACATCCTGTGGCGTTCTGCATTAGTATCGAATAGCCCCCGTGATACGCAACTTTTCAGGGAAGTTAGGAACAAATATACACAGGCAGTTAGGAAAGCTAAGGCTAGCTTTTTCAAACAGAAGTTTGCATCCTGTAGTACTAACTCAAAAAAGTTCTGGGACACTGGAGAATAAGAGAGAATCCATGGAGAATAAGAGCACCTCCTCCCAGCTGCCTACTGCTCTGAGGCTAGGGAACTCTGTCACCACTGATAAATCCACTATAATTGAGAATTTCAAATAAGCATTTCTCTACAGCTGGCCATGCATTCCACCTGGCTACCCCTACCCCGGTCAACTGCCCGGCACCCTCCAAAGCAACCCGCCAAAGCCCCCACCATTTCTCCTTTACCCAAATCCAGATAGCTGATGTTCTGAAAGAGCTGCAAAATCTGGACCCAGACATATCAGCCGGGCCAGACAATCTGGACCCTGTCTTTCTAAAATGAGCTGCCAAAATTGTTGCAACCCCTATTACTAGCCTGTTCAATCTCTCTTTTGTATCGTCTGAGATTCCAGGAACAGTTCAGGGGCAGAACGACAGGTTGTCAACTCCGGGGTTTGAACTTGCAACCTAGTCCACTAGGCTACCCTGCCACCCCTATATCTAGTCTACCCTGTCATTCTAAGGTCTTCGAAAGCCAAGTTAACAAACAGATTACCGACCATTTCGAATCCCACCGTACCTTCTCCACTATGCAATCTGGTTTCAGAGCTGGTCATGGGTGCACCTCAGCCATGCTCAAAGTCCTAAACGACATCATAACCGCCATCGATAAAAGACATTACTGTGCAGCCGTATTCATTGACCTGGCCAAGGCTTTCGACTCTGTCAATCACCACATTCTTATTGGCAGACTCGACAGCCTTGGTTTCTCAAATTATTGCCTCGCCTGGTTTACCAACTACTTCTCTGATAGAGTTCAGTGTGTCAAATCGGAGGGCCTGTTGTTCGGACCTCTGGCAGTCTCTATGGGGGTGCCACAGGGTTCAATCCTCGGGCTGACTCTCTTCTCTGTATACATCAATGACGTTGCTCTTGCTGCTGGTGATTCTCTGGTACACTTCTACGCAGACAACACCATTCTGTATACTTCTGGCCCCTCTTTGGAGACTGTGTTAACTAAACCCCAGACGAGCTTCAGTGCCATACAACTCTCTTTCCGTGGCCTCCAACTGCTCTTAAACGCAGGGAAAACTAAATGCATGCTATTCAACCGATCCCTGCCCGTACCTGCTAACCCGTCCAGCATCACTACTCTGGACGGCTCTGACTTAGAATACGTGGACATCTACAAATACCAAGGTGTCTGGTTAGACTGTAAACTCTCCTTCCAGACTCACATTAAGCATCTCCAATCCCAAATTAAATCTAGAATCGGTTTCCTATATCGCAACAAAGCATCCTTCACTCATGCTGCCAAACATACCCTCGTAAAACTGACCATCCTACCGATCCTCGACTTTGGTGATGTTATCTATAAAATAGCCTCCAACACTTTACTCAACAAACTGGATGCAATCTATCACAGTGCCATCCGTTTTGTCACCAAAGCCCCATACACTACCCACCATTGCGACCTGTACGCTCTTGTTGGTTGGCCCTCGCTTCATACTCATCGCCAATCCTACTGGCTACAGGTTATCTACAAGTCTCTGCTAGGTAAAGCCCCGCCTTATCTCGGCTCACTGGTCACTATAGCAGCACCCACTCGTAGCATGCGCTCCAGCAGGTATATCTCACTGGTCACCCCCAAAGCCAATTCCTCCTTTGGTCATCTTTCCTTCCAGTTCTCTGCTGCCAATGACTGGAACGAACTGCAAAAATCTCTGAAGCTGGAGACTCATATCTCCCTCACTAGCTTTAAGCACCAGCTGTCAGAGCAGCTCACAGATTACTGCACATGTACATAGCCCATCTGTAAACAGCCCATCTATCTACCTACCTCATCCCCATAGAGTATTTATTTATTTATCTTGCTCCTTTGCACCCCAGTATCTCAGTACTTGCACATTCATCTTCTGCACATCTACCATTCCAGTGTTTAAATTGCTGTATTGTAATTACTTCGCCACCATGGCCTATTTATTGCCTTAACTCCCTAATCTTACCTTACCTCATTTGCACTCACTGTATGTAGACTTTTGTTTTCTTTTGTTCTGCTGTATTATTGACTATGTTTTGTTTATTCCATGTGTAACTCTGTGTTGTTGTATGTGTCAAACTGCTTTGCTTTATCTTGGCCAGGTCGCAGTTGCAAGTGAGAACTTGTTCTCAACTCGCCTACCTGGTTAAATAAAGGTGAAATAAATAAATAAAAATAGAAATGAGCTAAATGACAACCGCCTCGTCGCACTCACTTCCGCCATCATGAATTGCTTTGAGAGACTCGTCAAGGACCATATCACCTCCACTCTACCTGACACCCTAGACCCACTCCAATCTGCTTACTTAATAGGTCCACAGACGACGCAATCACACTGCACACTGCCCTAACCCATCTGGACAAGAGGAATACCTACAGTGCCTTGCGAAAGTATTCGGCCCCCTTGAACTTTGCGACCTTTTGCCACATTTCAGGCTTCAAACATAAAGATATAAAACTATTTTTTTGTGAAGAATCAACAACAAGTGGGACACAATCATGAAGTGGAACGACATTTATTGGATATTTCAAACTTTTTTAACAAATCAAAAACTGAAAAATTGGGCGTGCAAAATTATTCAGCCCCCTTAAGTTAATACTTTGTAGCGCCACCTTTTGCTGCGATTACAGCTGTAAGTCGCTTGGGGTATGTCTCTATCAGTTTTGCACATCGAGAGACTGACATTTTTTCCCATTCCTCCTTGCAAAACAGCTCGAGCTCAGTGAGGTTGGATGGAGAGCATTTGTGAACAGCAGTTTTCAGTTCTTTCCACAGATTCTCGATTGGATTCTCGATTGGATTCAGGTCTGGACTTGGCCATTCTAACACCTGGATATGTTTATTTTTGAACCATTCCATTGTAGATTTTGCTTTATGTTTTGGATCATTGTCTTGTTGGAAGACAAATCTCCGTCCCAGTCTCAGGTCTTTTGCAGACTCCATCAGGTTTTCTTCCAGAATGGTCCTGTATTTGGCTCCATCCATCTTCCCATCAATTTTAACCATCTTCCCTGTCCCTGCTGAAGAAAAGCAGGCCCAAACCATGATGCTGCCACCACCATGTTTGACAGTGGGGATGGTGTGTTAAGCTGTGTTGCTTTTACGCCAAACATAACGTTTTGCATTGTTGCCAAAAAGTTCAATTTTGGTTTCATCTGACCAGAGCACCTTCTTCCACATGTTTGGTGTGTCTCCCAGGTGGCTTGTGGCAAACTTTAAACAACACTTTTTATGGATATCTTTAAGAAATGGCTTTCTTCTTGCCACTCTTCCATAAAGGCCAGATTTATGCAATATACAACTGATTGTTGTCCTATGGACAGAGTCTCCCACCTCAGCTGTAGATCTCTGCAGTTCATCCAGAGTGATCATGGGCCTCTTGGCTGCATCTCTGATCAGTCTTCTCCTTGTATGAGCTGAAAGTTTAGAGGGACGGCCAGGTCTTAGTAGATTTGCAGTGGTCTGATACTCCTTCCATTTCAATATTATCGCTTGCACAGTGCTCCTTGGGATGTTTAAAGCTTGGGAAATCTTTTTGTATCCAAATCCGGCTTTAAACTTCTTCACAACAGTATCTCGGACCTGCCTGGTGTGTTCCTTGTTCTTCATGATGCTCTCTGCGCTTTTGATGGACCTCTGAGACTATCACAGTGCAGGTGCATTTATACGGAGACTTGATTACACACAGGTGGATTGTATTTATCATCATTAGTCATTTAGGTCAACATTGGATCATTCAGAGATCCTCACTGAACTTCTGGAGAGAGTTTGCTGCACTGAAAGTAAAGGGGCTGAATAATTTTGCATGCCCAATTTTTCAGTTTTTGATTTGTTAAAAAAGTTTGAAATATCCAATAAATGTCGTTCCACTTCATGATTGTGTCCCACTTGTTGTTGATTCTTCACAAAAAAATACAGTTTTATATCTTTATGTTTGAAGCCTGAAATGTGGCAAAAGGTCGCAAAGTTCAAGGGGGCCGAATACTTTCGCAAGGCACTGTATTCTTATTCATTCTTTTACACTTTTGTGTATAAGGTAGTTGTTGTGAAATTGTTAGGATAGATTACTTGTTAGATATTACTGCATTCTCCGAACTAGAAGCACAAGCATTTCGCTACACTCACATTAACATCTGCTAACCATGTGTATGTGACAAATAAAATTTGATTTGATTTGCTTTGGATTCATATTATTTTATTCAAATGGCCATAGTCAAGCAAGACCGCGTCAACTCAGGTGGATGCGCATCAACTCAAATGTATGTGCACGCGGCATGTAGGCCTACCAATCAGAATTTACTCAACTATATGCCCAGATTTTTCATAGTAAAAGCGTCTCATGAAACTCCAAAGCAGTAGCCGGCATTATGGGGGAAACTGTTTCTGTTGTTGTTTTACGGTAGTGGTAGGAAGCATCAGGTTGAGCTGTCATACTGTTACCCTAAAATGTCAGTTAGAGAGGGGTAAATGGTTCTGTGGGCTGAGGGAGGTGATCAAGGCTCGGTAGAACTGTTTTCCTCCTCAGATCCTTTTCCATCGTTTGGGTGCTCCATCCTCACTACTAGCCTGTCAAAAATGTTAAAGGACATATGTTATAGGAAACAGGAGGGGTTATAGGAAAAGTTTTTGTTCTACTGTGAAGTAAACCCAAATGAATTTTCCACTTTTGTGAACCTGACTTCATTGATATAATGCAGAGTAAGTGTTAGACCATATACACTGAACAAAAATATAAACGCAACATGTAGCAAAGATGTTACTGAGTTACTGTTCATATTAGGAAATCTGTCAGTTGAAATGAATTCATTAGGCCCTAATCTATGGATTTCACATGATTGGGGAAAGAGATGTGCATCTGTTGGTTACAGATATCTTTAAATAAAAGAGGGGACATTGATCAGAAAACCATACAGTATCTGGTGTGACCACCATTTGCCTCATGCAGCGCAACTCATCTCCTTCACATAGAGTTTATCTGGCTGTTGAATGTGGCCTGTGGCCCACTCCTCTTCAATGGCTGTGTGAAGTTGCTGGATACTGGTGGGAACTGGAACACACTGTCATAGGCGCTGATCCAGAGCATCCCTAACATGCTCAATGGGTGACATGTCTGGTGAGTATGCAGGTCTATAAAAGGATGTTGGAGGTGGCTTATAGTTTAGAAATTAACATTAAATTCTCTGGCAACAGTTCTGATGGATATTCCTGCAGTGGCCATTCCAGAGTGGTGCAGTGGTCTAATGGACTGCATCTCAGTGCAAGAGGTGTCACTACAGTCCCAGGTTCAAATCCAGGCTGTATCACATCCAACCGTGATTGGTAGTCCCATTGGGCTCCCATTGGGCGGTGCAGAATTGGCCCAGCGGCGTCTAGGTTTGACTGGGGTAGGTCGTCATTGTAAATAAGAATTTGTTCTTAACTGACTTGCCTAGTTAAATTGGAACATCTGTGTTGTGTGACAAAACCGCACATTTTAGAGTGCCCTTTTATTGTCCTCAGCAAAAGATGCACCTGCGTAATGATCATGCTATTCAATCCGCTTCTTGATATGCCACACCTGTCAGATGGATGGATTTACTTGGCAATGGAGAAATGCTCACTAACATGGATGAAAATGTGTGTGCAAAATTCAGGAGAAATACGCTTTTTGTGTGTATGGAACATTTCTGGGATCTTTTATTTCAGCTCATGAAACATGGGACCAACATTAAATGTTGTTTCTATTTTTGTTCAGTATAGCTAGATAATGGCATATAACACACTCACTTTAGAGTAATGGGATCCATGTGATCTTCCTCTATTGACTGTAGTTCAATACAATAGGACCCTATCCTCAAAGGACAGTATAGTAAGGAGAGAACAGGTGAGAGTCAATTGGTTCAAGCTTGACAACCAAACCATTATTCCACAGTATATTCCACTGTCAACAGGCTGTGAACTATTCCATATCGTTCTGTTCTCTAGGACTCCCAACAAACATTAACTTGTTATCTATGCATTATCATCCACCTAAGTGCCTTGTGCAGTCTTGCAGGTTAAAGAGTCACACAGACAAATATTCCAAACACTGTGATTGCCTGGTGCGATGGAACCAGTGGAATAGTCCCATTCATGCCAACAAACCCTGCCCATGTGGCACTCTAGACAGGCCCAATCAAGCACTCAAAGTATTGAAAAGACATAACCTTAACCCTTTAACCTAACTCCAAAACCTAACCTAACACTAACCTTAAGCCTAACCTTAATACCTAGCCTAGCTAGCGTTAGTCACTTAGCTGACGTTAGCCACAAAAACAGGTATTCGAAATATACCATACATATTGCAAATTCATAACATATTTTATAAATTGCAATTCATAAAATATCATACGAATTGTATTTCGTAACGTATCATACATATTTTTATTCAGAACATATCATACCAAATGGATGCTAGATATCCACAAATGAATACATGCCATACCAAACGTAACCTATCGTATTAATTTGACTGTCCCGAATTTCAGTTTACTATGTTACGTCTACCCCTGAGTCCAGGTTGAAAAAGAAAACAAATAGACTTTGAAACAGGCCTACCCTGGTCTGTACTTTCATTCATATCTGCCTACCTGCTATGTCTGGGGTGTTTTCTGCAGTATTGAGGTGGCAAGTTTCTGGAAACCCCATTGGCTGTAACCCATTGGCTAGATTCACTTCCTGTCACTGATCCGTACGGCGCCGGGATATCCTGCCCCACCGTAGCTCCGTGGAACATGATTGGCTGATTGATCCCGTTGAACACAAATGATTGGCCAGACCCTGGGATCTTCAGCGACTCAGACAGGTCTTTGTCATAATCGCTCTGCTTACATGCCCGGCAGGAGAGCATCCTGAACTTACAGATGCTGATTAGGATGAAGGTGCCTCCTACAGAGAGCAGAATGGGGCTGAGCAGCTGGGTCCACTTGAAGCTGCAGCTGACACTATACTTGAGCCAGCCCATGTCTGTGAAAGTCATGCCCACCAGACCCAGGAATATCCCCGAGAACATTAGGGTAGCCCCGGACCGACATGTGGCTGTCTGGCTGGCTCAGAGGAGGGATGGGTCTGAGAGGGATAGGTACCACATTCTGAGATGGTCGTAAAGGTGGTCGTAACGTTAGTGCCAGTTACCACCATGTCTCCACCACAGGTTCTGTGGCAGGTTGTTGGTTAATATACACTCTTGGATTTTGTTTCTCAAGTGTATGTTTTCTCGCATTATTGTTGGTTTGTGTGTCTGTTCACAAGTTTAACCCCTCAAAACCATGTGAGTTTGGACCTGTACAGTACAGAGCAGACAGAAGTGTTATCTCCTGACCATTCATGACTCAACATTTTAATATACTGCCAGCCTATTTGGACAGCTTCAGTGATCTGAATGATTAATTAAGTCCTCCTAACCCATCAAGAGTTATTACACAAGGTCAAACAATAATAACAACCTGCAGACACAGTAGGCTATAATGGAGGTTCAGAAAGCACGATCACAACTTGGCTTCTTTAAGTTCATGACCTCACATAGCTCCCGCTGTGCTTGTTATGGAAGTTGTTGTTGTTATGGAAGTTGCTGTGTTAGTGGTCAACCACTAACACAGCAACTCCTGTGTGGTCAACCATTCTAATTGGACTACAACTCATATTTCATTGACAGAGATAAAAGCAAACCCAATCGACGGGTTTGGAATGAATATTTGAGTCGGTTGTTAGCCACATCTCAATACCCAAGAGAGAACGACAAGGCACGGAGATTTCGAGAGAGGAGTGTTGCGTTTGACCACACAGGAGTGTTCAAGGTTTAAGATAAAGGGAGGGAAAGAAGGAGACAGGGAGGGAGAGAAGGAGAGAGGGAGGGAGAAGAAGGAGGAGAGGGAGAGAAGGAGAGAAGGAGGTAGGAGAAGGAGAGAGGGAGGGAGGGAGAGAAGGAGAAAGGGAAGGAGAGAAGGAGAGAGTGAGGGAGAGAGAGAAGGGGAGAGGGAGGGAGAAGAAGTAGAAGTAGAAAGGGAGGTATCCTCCTGCACGCACAGACCATGGAACGCGAGCCGCAATCCACCTTGTCAAGTATAATTTCACACGGTCGTGTCTGGAACCGCACTGTTATACATAACTTATCACTGTCAGCCCCATACTGCAATAGTTGAACAATCAGTGTAGCATGTGAAGTGGAGGGGCTTTAAAAACACAGGCATCACGCAATACGTGTCCCCGGGAAATGGGTAACGAGCTGAGAGCTGGGTAAAAACCAGCATTAAACACGCAGGCTGCCTGCTACAGCCCTACAGCTCCTAACTCTTAACAGACAGCCTCCTAACCACTTAACCCAAGGTGCCAGAGGAGAGGCGGCTCACCAAGGCAAGATGACGGCTCTGTTCTGGAACTGTGAGAAATGGAATCACACAGTGAAAAGTGTGACGGAAAAGTACAGAGAAAACACTCTACTGTGTTACATGAATGGAAATGACTTATTGTGATTTTCATGTTTGTAAAAAGGGAAGTTTATTTATTGAATGTACTGTTTCATTAACAAAAATCTAGGGATGAAAAAGATACCAAACCCATACCCAAGTCATACTCTAGCAAAGCCCTACTAAATAACCAAGGCCTTGCTACTGCATCATACCGACAACACAAACACACATACACACGCGCATACCGACACAACATAAACACACATACACAAACATGCGCATACCGACACAACACAAACACAAACACACATACACACACACACTTTTACACTCACCATCTGCTGCTGCTGCTACTCTCTTCTTTATTTGACTCTATCTATCCTGACGGATGATCTGGGTTTGGCGAATGCCAGGAGAATGCTACCTGCCCCAATCCGCCAACTGTAGTTTGGTGGAGGAGGAATAATAGTCTGGGGCTGTTTTTCATGGTTCGGGCCCTTTAGTTCCAGTGAAGGGAAATATTAATGCTACAGCATACAATGACATTCTAGACGATTCTGTGCTTCTTGCTTTGTGGCAACAGTTTGGGGAAGACACTTTCCTGTCCCCGCAGAAATTTTCCAACATCTAGTGGAAAACCTCCCTAGAAGGGCTGTTATAATAGCAAAGAGGGGACCAACTCCATGATTGTGGAATTAGATTTTCGACAAGCAGGTGTCCAAATACTTTTGGTCATGTAGTGTATCTACCTCAAGCACCTCCTACTTCTGCACATTGATCTGGTACTGGAATATATAGCTCCATTCATATGGATTTTATCCCTTGTGCTACTATTTTTATTTGTATTATTATTTTTAACTCTGCATCACTGGGAAGGGCTTGTAAGCAAGCATTTCATGGTTAAGTCTATACCCGTTGTATTCGGCGCATGTGAAAAAATTACAAATGATTTGATTTGATCAGACTACTAAACCAGAGTGTCTCTTTCTCCATAGGCTCCAGCAGAGAGAGCAGTACGTCTGCATCTGCAGATCAGTCAGTCATGTGTCTGCACCGTGGTAAAAACACCTATCCTCCTGGATTATTCATACCCAATGCAAACACATTGACATGCAAACATGTTTTTCAGTTGAATTTCTGAGCAGTCTGCTCCCCTCCCCGGGGATCGTAAAAGCGCATTAGGCTCAGACAGTGTGTAACTGGCCAGGCAACTGATCGAAGCGCGAAGAGCAGCCTCATCATCACTCACACAGGCCAGGCGTGACTTATGGCCCAACAAAACAAAAGGACCTTATAGAGAAAACACCAACTCTAAACCACTCAACATTGTCAACAGTCAAGGACGGTGGATCACCTCTCTGTGTGTGTTATCATTCATGTCTGTGTGTGTGTGTGTGCGTGTGTGTGTGTGTGTGTGTGCGTGTGTGTGTGTGTGTGTGTGTGTGTGTGTGTGTGTGTGTGTGTGTGTGTGTGTGTGTGTGTGTGTGTGTGTGTGTGTGTGTGTGTGTGTGTGTGTGTGTGTGTGTGTGTGTGTGTGTGTGTGTGTATTCTGCCCTGCAGTAAATTGAATGTGGTTGGGTTTTTACAACTGCAGACACTAATGAATGCAGGGGCTGATGACTATAGAAACAATCCAGATGAACACAGAGTGTTTAAAAGAACCCCTCAGAATAGGAGTTCTGCACATTCTTTCAATTAAGAAAAAGTCCAAATATTTATAATCAGAACATTTCCTCTCCTCTCTGGAGCCAGTGAGTTCAAATCGATTCACTGTGTTCTTGCTTCACTTCCCACTTTCCCTAAATCTGCACCATCTGTGAAAAAAATAATAGAGTAAAGGCATACTAGACTAGTATTACAATCTGTAATTAAATAGAGACAAATATTCTGGAGGTTTATAACTCTCTATCTCCACTATACCCCCCCCCCCTCTCCTATATCCCTCTCCTTCTTTCTCATGTTCAGCAGCACACAGTATGTATCTGCACGCTAGGCTAGACTGACAAATGGACGGAGGGGGAGTGGTGTCTGACCATGGAGCACTGTTCTGATTCACCAACACACCCTGCTTTTACCATCCACTTCCTATATTAACCGCACCCACTAAACACCTCCCTACTATAATACCCAATGTACAGTATAATACCTTGAATGTTCCCAACCCACAATTCTAATGACTGAGTCAGTCCTTGTTTTATTTTTACATTAAAGTCTCCCTTCAGACCCCTGTAAGCACACAAGGAGGGGCTAGACTAGAGGAACAGGTCAGTCGTTGCTGTGCTGTTTGTCTGTGAGGTCAGAGGGTGCTAGGGCGTACAAAGGAGTGCAGAGAGCCTAGACCTGACCCATGGGGAGGAGACCCACAAGCACTATGAGACTTAAGATGTGATTGTTTCTCTGTCAAACCACCCCTTCCCCCGACACACACACACATATGCACACACGCACGTACACACACGCTCACACACACGCACACAGACTCATGACAAATAATCTGTGACGTGCCTCTGTTAACCAGGCATGGAAGGTCCACTCACTCATTCTCTCTCTAGAGCTGATCAGGGGGAGTTTAGCCTGCCTTTAGAGAGGACAGAGTTTAGCCTGCCTTTAGAGAGGACAGAGTTTAGCCTGCCTTTAGAGAGGACAGAGTTTAGCCTGCCTTTAGAGAGGACAGAGTTTAGCCTGCCTTTAGAGAGGACAGAGTTTAGCCTGTCTTTAGAGAGGACAGAGTTTAGCCTGCCTTTAGAGAGGACAGAGTTTAGCCTGTCTTTAGAGAGGACAGAGTTTAGCCTGCCTTTAGAGAGGACAGAGTTTAGCCTGTCTTTAGGGATGGATTGACATTTACATAATGGGTACCTGGCGGGAAATGGGCGAGGGTCATGTTGTTCCAATTTCAGTCAAGGGGAGGGGTTAGTATTTTGTTTATCTAGTCCAGGGGAGGGTCATGTCATTTGTAATTGAGAACATTTCTATATTTCTCAGAGTTTTAGAATGAGTTGATTATTAGGCTACATATCGATGTGTGCCGATGCATCCCCTCATCTCTAATTCTCTGCTGGGTGCGCAATATAAGCTATTTAGTGTGGTCTCAATCAAATGATCCATAGCCTATAGGCTATGAAGTGCATGCTCGGAGAAGCATAGAGCAAAGTTATATTTCTAAGATAGCTGCTGGGATGGTGTAAATTTAACTAGCCTACATTACACACTGCAATGGATATTCCAACCCTGAGCCCCGGCCTGCTCTGCACTTGCTCATCCAAAACGGTTCTATGTGCTGCTTAACCAATGGCTGTACAATTCCTCCACCCACCATGCACTCTTTATATAGCCTACCTCCATGTCAGTGAAGGACTGTTACATTAAAACCAAGACTCAAATTGAGGGGGTATAAAAGGGTATGTGATAGGCCTACTTTTTATTAAAGAAAATGTCAAAAAGCACAGGCCTACCCCTTGCTAGCTTAAAATAAAACAGATCCAATTCAATAAAGTGATTTATAACAGTGCTTTGGTCTGCAATGCTTTATGCTAGAAACAAGCTGTTAAATATCCATTAAAGGCGGGATTCTGATGCGTATAGGATATCATTGTTTAATTTCTTTGACATTCAGAGGTTGAGCTACAACTTTCTGTAGCAGATGAGACAAAACATTTACTTTGCTTGGGAAGTAATCTAATTCTGTCATTATCAATTGATTAAGCTACTCACTTTCTGTACAGTAGAAGAAGTTTAACCCAGACAGCTTTAAGGGTGAACACGTGTTACCTTCTCTCATTAGATTAAGACATGGAAGTACAGTAGCCAGCAGTTAAAGTATACTGTACATTTTTCTGTGTCAGTGGGCTTACTCTGTCTGGGGTGGAAAGGTATACCTAACTTTTCATAGTACCATGCTCAGATTCCTGCAAACAGGGACAGTTTTGTTGCAAACAAAACACGATGATTTGGAATTGGAGAAATATGATAAGATTAACCTGTAATTTCAGTAAAAATAACATTCTGCTAATATGTACAATTATGTAGAATTGCATGAAATGCTTATAAAATAAGAATATAGAATACGATGATAGATTCATGCAATGCTTTTACTATAAAGGACATCTTTCCACCCCTACTCTTGCTCACGTTGGTCTGCAAACCCACAACCTTCTGGCCCGCAGCCCTGCGTTGCCATGTAATGTTTTTTTCAAGGGCTTAGGTAAAATATATTTTCAATTCAGAGAGGCCTGATGTTCTCCATGTAACTCTTATTATAAATAACGTTCACTCCCTTAGAGTGGAGCGCCGTCCTTGAACACAGAACTCTACAGGTCTGCTCACTGCATCTCAACACACCGGTGTTTCCCTTAACACACTGCATCTCATCACACTGCATCTCAACACACCAGTGTTTCCCCTAACACACTGCATCTCATCACACTGCATCTCAACACACCAGTGTTTCCCCTAACACACTGCATCTCATCACACTGCATCTCAACACACCAGTGTTTCCCCTAACACACTACATCTCAACACACCAGTGTTTCCCCTAACACACTAGATCTCAACACACCGGTGTTTCCCCTAACACACTGCATCTCAACACACCAGTGTTTCCCCTAACACACTGCATCTCAACACACCAGTGTTTCCCCTAACACACTGCATCTCAACACACCAGTGTTTCCCCTAACACACTGCATCTCATCACACCAGTGTTTCCCCTAACACACTGCATCTCAACACACTGCATCTCAACACACCAGTGTTTCCCCTAACACACTGCATCTCAACACACCAGTGTTTCCCCTAACACACTGCATCTCAACACACCAGTGTTTCTCCTAACACACTGCATCTCAACACACCAGTGTTTCCCCTAACACACTGTATCTCAACACACCAGTGTTTCTCCTAACACACTGCATCTCAACACACCAGTGTTTCCCCTAACACACTGCATCTCAACACACCAGTGTTTCCCCTAACACACTGCATCTCAACACACCAGTGTTTCCCCTAACACACTGCATCACAACACACTGCATCTCAACACACCAGTGTTTCCCCTAACACACTACATCTCAACACACCGGTGTTTCCCCAAACACACTACATCTCAACACACCAGTGTTTCCCCTAACACACTACATCTCAACACACCGGTGTTTCCCCTAACACACTACATCTCAACACACTACATCTCAACACACCAGTGTTTCCCCTAACACACTGCATCTCAACACACCAGTGTTTCCCCTAACACACTACATCTCAACACACCAGTGTTTCCCCTAACACACTACATCTCAACACACCGGTGTTTCCCCTAACACACTACATCTCAACACACCAGTGTTTCCCCTAACACACTGCATCTCAACACACCGGTGTTTCCCCTAACACACTGCATCTCAACACACCAGTGTTTCCCCTAACACACTGCATCTCAACACACCAGTGTTTCCCCTAACACACTGCATCTCAACACACTACATCTCAACACACCAGTGTTTCCCCTAACACACTACATCTCAACACACCGGTGTTTCCCCTAACACACTACATCTCAACACACCAGTGTTTCCCCTAACACACTACATCTCAACACACCGGTGTTTCCCCTAACACACTACATCTCAACACACCAGTGTTTCCCCTAACACACTACATCTCAACACACTACATCTCAACACACCAGTGTTTCCCCTAACACACTACATCTCAACACACCAGTGTTTCCCCTAACACACTACATCTCAACACACTACATCTCAACACACCAGTGTTTCCCCTAACACACTACATCTCAACACACTACATCTCAACACACCAGTGTTTCCCTTAACAGCAAGGATGGCAATAGGTGACAATGTTGAAGACAGTTATTAGATCTGTTACATAATACAGAAGTCCTGGTTTGTTTAATATGATTTGAAGAGTACCCCCCTACCCCCCACCCAAATAAAAGAAAGAAGGAAATAATAGACATAACTGTCTCAATCCACTGTTTGACCTCAAGCCCGACCTTATCTACAGCCCTTAAAGGGATAGTTCACCCTGTAAGAAGTCTATGGACGAGGTATGACAGCAATCCATGCGTTGGTTTAGTTTCCATGCTTTGGCCCAGCGTTGTCCGGGTTAGTGCAGGGTTTGGCCGGTGTAGGCCGTCATTGTAAATAAGAATTTGTTCTTAACTAACTTGTCTAGTTAAATAAAGGTTAAAGAAAACATGTAATTAAATTAAATTCACTGGCTAACATTTTAGCCTTTGTGGCACGAATCCCATTCAAGTCATGGGATGGATATTATCATCCAAAAGTATCTCAAATCTATTGTGAAGCTCACCAAAATGCTAACATGGGTCTTGTGACTTAAATAAGATTTGGAAACAGTGCTAGCCACTTCTAGCCAGGGAAGCTAAACCAAAACATGGATTGCAGTCATATCTTGTACAGACTGCTTACAGGGTAAGAAAACCAATGTGTCATTTTGTAGTTTGGGTGAATTATCTCTTCCAGCCTAAAAATACAAGGGGAGAGGAGGAAGGGGAGAGGAGAAGAGGAGTGGAGGAGAGAACGAGAGATACAAACAGAAGTGGGGTTGTTCGGGGGGTTGTTGGATGGAGAGAGAGGCTTCTGCCTCTACAGCTGCCGGCTTCGAAAGCAAGCCAATCAGAGAGCCCAGATTAATTCCCCTTGGCAGATGGCCAATTGTATCACTTCCAGCCTCTAAATGGATTGGGCCAGCCTTCATGCACAGAATCGAAGCAAGACCGGGGGAACGAACCCTTCAGTCTACTGGTTTGTTTGAGCGGCACACACACACACGAACGCATGCGCGCGCGCACACACACACACACACACACACACACACACACACACACACACACACACACACACACTCTCAGGGCCAGAGGGGAGACCCTCTAATTAAATCTGATTATGCAGTCATTACCAGAGGAAGTGACAAATGACACTGTGACATCACAATGAAAGCTCAGAAGCCAAAGATTAAGGGAGGGTATGTGTGTGCGTACATATGTGTGTGTCTATTGTGGAATACACAAATGCAGAATAGAATACCAATTGAGAAGACACAACTGGTTATGAAATTCTTTCTTCATGCGCCAAAGTATTTGAGTCAGTGACTGCATCGTGAAATTGAAATTGCCACTGAATAGTAGCTAGAGAGATAAATGTTCTATGTCTCATTGGAAAGAAAGGTCCTGAAACCTGTTCATATGTTCCTATTATCATGAAGGGGGATGAATAGTTCAGACTATGTGTCTCAAATGGCATCCTATTCCCTATTATAGTGCACTACCTTTGACCAGAAACTTTTAGGCTCTGGTCTAAAGTAGTGCACTACATGGGGAATAGGATGCCATTTGAGATGTACATAAGGCTTGTGCTACTCTTCCAAAGGAAAATATGATGCAAGATCATTCCCCTGGATGTAAAGCTGACTGCTTCAGGCTCTGAGTTGAGGTCTTCTGGGCTTTAGAGCTGAGCGAAGGAGGAGAGGAATCCATATTAATGTAATAAACTTACACCATTCCTGTTTGTTCAGATGGTTTTCCTCGTGTTCGACTGAGAGATCAAAAAAGCACATCAATTACAAACTGCCCATAAATGTTACTGATGTGGCTCTCGTCCCATGGCTTGTAAAATAAAGCATGTCTATGGCTCCTCAGGGCCTCCGGACAAACATGACTTTGTCTGTGTGTGTATGTGTGTGTGTGTGTGTATGTGTGTGTGTGCCTATGTGTGTGTGTGTGAGAGAGACGGCAGCCAGCAAAGGCCAACTGCTCCATCTGAGGCCCAGACCCTCTCAATCTACACCAGAAACACAGAAGTTAATTGTTGTTGTTGGTTTTCAAAGTATCACATTTCCTAAATAATATGTTCTTAAATTATAGAATTATAGAAAGGTGAAACAAAGATATGTAAATAAAAATGTTATCTTTAGGACTAAAATAATAAATCAAATAAACATGATGGGTCAGAGTTTGAGGACAATGTGGTGATGAGATTGGACAGTGGATATATACAGTGCATTCGGAAAGTATTCAGACCCCTTGACTATTTCCACATTTTGTTACGTTACAGCCTTGCTCAAAAATGGATTAAATTGTTTTTCCCCCTCATCAATCTACACACAATAGCGCACAATGTCAAAGTAAAAACCGTTTTTTGGAGAAAAAAAAAGAAGAAAAAATAATCAATTACAAAACAGAGATATCACATTTGCATATAGTCCCAGTCAAAGGTTTGGACACACCTACTCATTCAAGGGTTTTTCTTAATTGTTACTATTTTCTTCCTTGTAGGATAATAGTGAAGACATCAAAACTATGAAATTACACATCATGTAGTAACCAAAAAATTATTAAACAAATCGAAATATACTTTATATTTGAGATTCTTCAAAGTAGCCACCCTTTGCCTTGATGATAGCTTTGCACACTCTTGGCATTCTCTCAACCAGCTTCATGAGGAATGCTTTTCCAACTGTCTTGAAGGAGTTCCCACATATGCTGAGCACTTGTTGGCTGCTTTTCCTTCACTCTGCGGTCCAACTCATCCCAAACCATATCAATTGGGTGGAGGTCGGGTGATTGTGGAGGACAGGTCATCTGATGCAGCACTCCATCACTCTTCTTGGTCAAATAGCCCTTACACAACCTGGAAGTGTGTTTTGGGTCATTGTCCTGTTGAAAAACAAATGATAATCCCACAAAGAGCAAACCAGATGCAAGGGCGTATTGCTGCAGAATGCTGTGGTAGCCATGCTGGTTACGTGTGCCTTGAATTCTAAATCACAGACAGTGTCACCAGCAAAGCACCCCACACCATCACACCTCTTCTTCCATGCTTCACAGTGGGAACCACACATGTGGAGAACATCCATTCAACTACTCTGCGTCTCAAAGACACTGCGGTTGGAAGCAAAAATCTGAAATTTGAACTCATCAGACCAAAGGAAAGATTGCCACCAATCCACTGCTCGTGTTTCTTGGGCCAAGCAAGTCTCTTCTTATTATTGGTGTCCTTTGGTGGTGCTTTCTTTGCAGACATTTCACCATGAAGGCCTGATTCTCACAGTCTCCTCTGAACAGTTGATGTTGAGATGTGTCTGTTACTTGAACTCTGTGAAGCATTTATTTGGCCTGCAATTTCTGAGGTTGATAACCCATTTTTTTTGTTTGTTAACCTTTATTTAACTAGGCAAGTCAGTTATGAACAAATTCTTATTTACAATGACGGCCTACCCCAGCCAAACCCTAACCCAGACGACACTGGGCCAATTGTGTGCCGCCCTATGGGACTCCCAATCAGTGCCGGTTGTGATACAGCCTAGAATCGAACCAGGGTCTGTAGTGATGCCTCTAGCACTGAGATGGAGTGGCTTAGACCGCTGTGCCCCTCGGGAGCCCCTAATGAACTTATCCTCTGCCCCAGAGGTAATTTTGGGTCTTCATTTCTTGTGGCGGTCCTCAGGAGAGCCAGTTCCATCATAAAGCTTGATGGCTGCACTTTTCGGATTGACTGACCTTCATGTCTTCAAGTAATGATGGACTGTCGATTCTCTTTGCTTATTTGAGCTGTTCTTGTCATAATATGGACTTGGTATTTTACCAAATAGGGCTATCTTCTGTATACCACCTCTACCTTGTCACAACACAACTGATTGGCTCAAACACATGAAGAAAGAAAGATATCCAACAAATTAACTTTTAGCAAGGCACATCTGTTATTTGAAATGCATTCCTCATGAAGCTGGTTGAGAGAATGCCAAGAGTGTGCAAAGATGTCATCAAGGCAAAGGGTGGCTACTTTGAAGAATCTCAAAAATAAAATATTTTAATCCATTTTAGAATAAGGCCGTAACGTAGCAATATGTGGAAAAAGGGAAGAGGTCTGAATACTTTCCGAATGCACTGTATTTCAAAGACTAACTTACAGAGATCAACATAGACAGACAGAAATGGGACTCAGTAAAACACTGTTATGGTGAGTGAATGAGGACCCAAAAGCGAACTAACTTAAACAGAGCTTCTTTAATAACAAAACATAGGTAGGCTCAGATAGACCGGCAGATTCCGACAGGACAGGACAAGGTTACAGCAAACATGACGATAGTCTGGCTCAGGCATGAAACACAAACAAACAAGAATCCGACAAGGACAGGAGCAGAAACAGAGGGAGATATAGGGACCTAATCAGAGGGAAAAAGGGAACAGGTGGGGAACGGGGTGAATGGGTAGTTAGGAGGAGACAGGGAACAGCTGGGGGAAAGAAGGGGAGAAAAGGTAACCTGACACGACCAGCAGAGGGAGACAGGGTGAAGGGAAAGGACAGAGACAAGACAACATGACAGTACCCCCCCACTCACCGAGCGCCTCCTGGCGCACTCGAGGAGGAAACCTGGCGGCAACGGAGGAAATCCTCGATCAGCGCACGGTCCAGCACGTCCCGAGAGGGAACCCAACTCCTCTCCTCAGGACCGTACCCCTCCCAATCGACAAGGTACTGGTGACCACGGCCCCGAGGACGCATGTCCAAAATCCTGCGGACCCTGTAGATGGGTGCGCCCTCGACAAGGATGGGGGGGGGGGGGGGAAGACGAGCGGGGGCGCGAAGAACGGGCTTAATGCAGGAGACGTGGAAGACCGGGTGGACGCGACGAAGGTATCGCGGAAGAAGAAGTCGAACTGCGACAGGATTAATGACCCGAGAAATACGGAACGGACCAATGAACCGCGGGGTCAACTTGCGAGAAGCCGTCTTAAGGGGAAGGTTCTGAGTGGAGAGCCAAACTCTCTGACCGCGACAATATCTAGGACTCTTAGTTCTACGCTTATTAGCAGCCCTCACAGTCTGCGTCCTATAACGGCAAAGTGCAGACCTGACCCTCTTCCAGGTGCGCTCGCAACGTTGGACAAAAGCCTGAGCGGAGGGGACGCTGGACTCGGCGAACTGAGATGAGAACAGCGGAGGCTGGTACCCGAGGCTACTCTGAAAAGGAGATAGCCCGGTCGCAGACGAAGGAAGCGAGTTGTGGGCGTATTCTGCCCAGGGGAGCTGTTCTGACCAAGACGCAGGGTTGCGAAAAGAAAGACTGCGTAAGATGCGACCAATAGTCTGATTGGCCCGTTCTGCTTGACCGTTAGACTGGGGGTGAAAGCCGGAAGAGAGACTGACGGAAGCCCCAATCAAACGGCAAAACTCCCTCCAAAATTGAGACGTGAATTGCGGACCTCTGTCCGAAACGACGTCTGACGGAAGGCCATGAATTCTGAAAACATTCTCGATGATGATTTGTGCCGTCTCTTTAGCAGAAGGAAGCTTAGCAAGGGGAATGAAATGGGCCGCCTTAGAGAACCTATCGACAACCGTAAGAATAACAGTCTTCCCCGCTGACGAAGGCAGTCCGGTGACAAAATCTAAGGCGATGTGAGACCACGGTCGAGAGGGAATAGGAAGCGGCCTGAGACGGCCGGCAGGAGGAGAGTTACCGGACTTAGTCTGCGCGCAGACCGAACAAGCAGCCACGAAACGACGCGTGTCATGCTCCCGGGTGGGCCACCAAAAACGCTGGCGAATGGAAGCAAGCGTACCCCGAACGCCAGGGTGGCCGGCTAACTTGGCAGAGTGAGCCCACTGAAGAACGGCCAGACGAGTAGGAACGGGAACGAAAAGAAGGTTCCTAGGACAAGCGCGCGGCGACGGAGTGTGAGTGAGCGCTTGTTTTACCTGCCTCTCAATTCCCCAGACAGTCAACCCGACAACACGCCCCTCAGGGAGAATCCCCTCGGGGTCAGTGGAGGCTACTGAAGAACTGAAGAGACGAGACAAAGCATCAGGCTTGGTGTTCTTAGAGCCCGGACGATAAGAAATCACGAACTCGAAACGAGCGAAAAACAGCGCCCAACGCGCCTGACGCGCATTAAGTCGTTTGGCAGAACGGATGTACTCAAGGTTCCTATGGTCAGTCCAAACGACAAAAGGAACGGTCGCCCCCTCCAACCACTGTCGCCATTCGCCTAGGGCTAACCGGATGGCGAGCAGTTCGCGGTTACCCACATCATAGTTACGTTCCGACGGCGACAGGCGATGAGAAAAATACGCGCATGGGTGGACCTTGTCGTCAGAGAGGGAGCGCTGAGAAAGAATGGCTCCCACGCCCACCTCTGACGCGTCAACCTCGACAACGAACTGTCTAGAGACGTCAGGTGTAACAAGGATAGGAGCGGATGTAAAACGATTCTTGAGGAGATCAAAAGCTCCCTGGGCGGAAACGGACCACTTAAAGCACGTCTTGACAGAAGTAAGGGCTGTGAGAGGAGCGGCCACCTGACCGAAATTACGGATGAAACGACGATAGAAGTTCGCGAAGCCGAGAAAGCGCTGCAGCTCGACGCGTGACTTAGGGACGGGCCAATCAATGACAGCTTGGACTTTAGCGGGATCCATCTTAATGCCTTCAGCGGAAATAACAGAACCGAGAAATGTGACGGAGGAGGCATGAAAAGTGCACTTCTCAGCCTTCACAAAAAGACAATTCTCTAAAAGGCGCTGGAGGACACGTCGAACGTGCTGAACATGAATCTGGAGTGACGGTGAAAAAATCAGGATATCGTCAAGGTAAACGAAAACAAAGATGTTCAGCATGTCTCTCAGGACATCATTGACTAATGCCTGAAAGACAGCTGGAGCGTTAGCGAGGCCGAAAGGAAGAACCCGGTATTCAAAGTGCCCTAACGGAGTGTTAAACGCCGTCTTCCACTCGTCCCCCTCCCTGATGCGCACGAGATGGTAAGCGTTACGAAGGTCCAACTTAGTGAAAAACCTGGCTCCCTGCAGGATCTCGAAGGCTGAAGACATAAGAGGAAGCGGATAACGATTCTTAACTGTTATGTCATTCAGCCCTCGATAATCTATGCAGGGGCGCAGAGACCCGTCCTTCTTCTTGACAAAAAAAAAACCCCGCTCCGGCGGGAGAGGAGGAGGGGACTATGGTACCGGCGTCAAGAGCTACAGACAAATAATCCTCGAGAGCCTTACGTTCGGGAGCCGACAGAGAGTATAGTCTACCCCGGGGGGGAGTGGTTCCCGGAAGGAGATCAATACTACAATCATACGACCGGTGTGGAGGAAGAGAGGTGGCCCTGGACCGACTGAACACCGTGCGCAGATCGTGATATTCCTCCGGCACCCCTGTCAAATCACCAGGCTCCTCCTGTGAAGAAGAGACAGAGGAAACAGGAGGGATAGCAGACATTAAACATTTCACATGACAAGAGACGTTCCAGGAGAGGATAGAATTACTAGACCAATTAATGGAAGGATTATGACAAACTAGCCAGGGATGGCCCAAAACAACAGGTGTAAAAGGTGAACGAAAAATCAAAAAAGAAATGGTTTCGCTATGATTACCAGAAACAGTGAGGGTTAAAGGTAGCGTCTCACGCTGAATCCTGGGGAGAGGACTACCATCCAGGGCGAACAAGGCCGTGGACTCCCTTAACTGTCTGAGAGGAATGTCATGTTCCCGAGCCCAGGTCTCGTCCATAAAACAGCCCTCCGCCCCAGAGTCTATTAAGGCACTGCAGGAAGCTGACGAACCGGTCCAGCGTAGATGGACCGACAAGGTAGTGCAGGATCTTGAAGGAGAGACAGGAGTAGTAGCGCTCACCAGTAGCCCTCCGCTTACTGATGAGCTCTGGCTTTTACTGGACATGAAGTGACAAAATGACCAGCAGAACCGCAATAGAGACAGAGGCGGTTGGTGATTCTCCGTTCCCTCTCCTTAGTCGAGATGCGGATACCTCCCAGCTGCATAGGCTCAGCTCCCGAGCCGGCAGAGGAAGATGGTAGTGATGCGGAGAGGGGGACAACGGAGAACGCGAGCTCCTTTCCACGAGCTTGGTGACGCAGATCAACCCGTCGCTCAATGCGAATAGCGAGTTCAATCAGGGAATCCACGCTGGAAGGGACCTCCCGGGAGAGAATCTCATCCTTTACCTCTGCGCGGAGACCCTCCAGAAAACGAGCGAGCAAAGCCGGCTCGTTCCAGCCACTGGAGGCAGCAAGAGTGCGAAACTCAATAGAGTAGTCTGTTATGGATCGATTACCTTGACATAGGGAAGACAGGGCCCTGGAAGCCTCCTCCCCAAAAACAGATCGATCAAAAACCCGTATCATCTCCTCCTTAAAGTCCTGATACTGGTTAGTACACTCAGCCCTTGCCTCCCAGATTGCCGTGCCCCACTCACGAGCCCGTCCAATAAGGAGAGATATGACGTAGGCGACACGAGCAGTGCTCCTGGAGTAAGTGTTGGGCTGGAGAGAAAACACAATATCACACTGGGTGAGGAACGAGCGGCATTCAGTGGGCTCCCCAGAGTAACACGGCGGGTTATTGATTCTGGGCTCCGGAGATTCGAAAGCCCTGGAAGTGGCCGGTGGATCGAGGCGGAGATGGTGAACCTGTTCTGTGAGGTTGGAGACTTGGGTGGCCAGGGTCTCAACGGCATGTCGAGCAGCAGACACTTCCTGCTCGTGTCTGCCTAGCATCGCTCCCTGGATCCCGACGGCTGAGTGGAGAGGATCCGAAGTCGCTGGGTCCATTCTTGGTCGGATTCTTCTGTTATGGTGAGTGAATGAGGACCCAAAAGCGAACTAACTTAAACAGAGCTTCTTTAATAACAAAACATAGGTAGGCTCAGATAGACCGGCAGATTCCGACAGGACAGGACAAGGTTACAGCAAACATGACGATAGTCTGGCTCAGGCATGAAACACAAACAAACAAGAATCCGACAAGGACAGGAGCAGAAACAGAGGGAGATATAGGGACCTAATCAGAGGGAAAAAGGGAACAGGTGGGGAAAGGGGTGAATGGGTAGTTAGGAGGAGACAGGGAACAGCTGGGGGAAAGAAGGGGAGAAAAGGTAACCTGACACGACCAGCAGAGGGAGACAGGGTGAAGGGAAAGGACAGAGACAAGACAACATGACAAACACATTTGTTGTTAGGAAGCTATCAAATTACAGTACTTTTGTTTTGAGGTCAGTGTCTGCCAGCTGTTGTTTAACTCCGTTAAATGTTACATTTTTAAAATTCATTTTTGTACTGTTTGGTTTGTCTAAAAATAAAGTAAAGGAAAATGTCTGTGCTCATGTTTGTTTTGAGGGTAGGAACAGGTTTGGGGAGACAGAGGGCAGGCAAATGTCACTCATAAATCGGTTTTGTTCAGTTTCCTCATCTTTTTCTATAATGGAGCAAACCATATATAATACCTTATATACAGTTGAAGTCGGAAGTTTACATACACTTAGGATGGAGTCATTAAAACTAGTTTTTCAACCACTCCACAAATGTCTTGTTAACAAACTAAAGTTCTGGCAAGTCGGTTAGGACATCTACTTTGTGAATGACACAAGTCATTTTTCCAACAATTGTTTACAGACATATTATTTCACTTTCACTTACTGTATCACAATTCCAGTGGATCAGAAGTATATACACTAAGTTGACTGTGTCTTTAAACAGCTTGGAAAATACCAGAAAATGTAAACGCTTTAGAAGCTTCCGATAGGCTAATTGACATAATTTGAGTCAATTGGAGGTGTACCTGTGGATGTATTTCAAGGCCTACGTTCAAACTCAGTGCCACTTTGCTTGACATCATGGGAAAATCAAAAGAAATCAGCCAAGACCTCAGAAAAAAAATTGTGGACTTCAACAAGTCTGGTTCATCCTTCATCCTTGGGGACAATTTCCAAATGCCTGAAGGTACCACGTTCATCTGTACAAACAATAGTACGCAAGTATAAACACCATGGGACCACGCAGCCTTCATACCACTCAGGATGAACATAATTTGGTGAGAAAAGTGCAAATCAAACCCAGAACAACAGCAAAGGACCTTGTGAAGATGCTGGAGGAAACAGGCCTTGAAATACATCCACAGGTACACCTCCAATTGACTCAAATTATGTCAATTAGCCTATCGGAAGCTTCTAAAGCGTTTATATCATTTAAAACAGTAAAACGAGTCCTATATCGACATAACCTGAAAGGCCTCTCAGCAAGGAAGAAGCCACTGCTCCAAAACCGCCATTAAAAAGCCAGACTACGGTTTTAACTACACATGGGGACAAACATCGTACTTTTTGGAGAAATGTCCATCGTCATTTTTTTAGGAAAAAGGGGTAGGCTTGCAAGCCAAAGTACACCATCCCAACTGTGAAGCACGGGAGTGGCAGCTTCATGTTGTGGGGGTGCTTTGCTGCAGGTGGGACTGGTGCACTTCACAAAATAGATGGCATCATGAGAAAATAAAATTATGTGGATATATTGAAGCAACATCTCAAGACATCAGTCAGGAAGTTAAAGCTTGGTCGCAAATGGGTCTTCCAAATTAACAATGACCCCAAGCATACTTCCAAAGTTGTAGCAAAATGGCTTAAGGAACACAAAGTCAAGGTATTGGAGTGGCCATCACAAAGCCCTGACCTCAATCCTAAAGATCCTGTGTGCAGAACTGAAAAAGCGTGTGTGAGCAAGGAGGCCTACAAACCTGACTCAGTTACACCAGCTCTGTCAGGAGGAATGGGCCAAAATTCACTCAGCTTATTGTGGGAAGCTTGTTGAAGGCTCCCCGAAATGTTTGACCCAAATTAAACAATTTAAAGGCAATGCTACCAAATACTAATTGAGTGTATGTAAACTTCTGACCCACTGGGAATGTGATAAAATAAATAAATGCTGAAATAAATCATTCTCTCTACTATTATTCTGACATTTCACATTCTTAAAATAAAGTGGTGATCCTAATTGACCTAAAACAGGATATTTTCACTCTGATTAAATGTCAGGTATTGTGAAAAACTGAGTTTAAATGTATTTGGCTGAGGTGTATGTAAACTTCCGGCTTCAACTGTATACAGTGCCTTTGGAAAGTATTCAGACCCCTTGACTTTTTCCACTTTGTTACGTTACAGCCTTATTCTAAAATGGATTTAATTGTTTTTTCCCCCTCATCAATCTACACACAATAGCCCATAATGACAAAGAAAAAAAGTTATTTATATACTTATGCTAATGTAATCCGTTACAGTTAACTGTCCAAAATTGTAATCAGTAACGTAACCTTTGGATTACCCAAAGTCAGTAACGTAATCTGATTACATTCAGTTACTTTTTAAGATTACTTTCCCCTTAAGAGGCATTAGAAGAAGACAAAAATGTATGTTACCAATTGAACTAACTATTGCAGAATAAATCAATGTTAAAGTTTACATAGCTGGCCATATATGGATGTTGAATTTAACTTTATGGGTTGGTTATGTAGGCTTCTTCTAACCCAACGCTTCCTACTAAATATAAGAGTACGATTAAATGATATCCTTACATTAATACTTATAATTTATAAATCCAAAAATCTATGTAGCAACTACAGATTGCCCCTTTAAGTCTATCAAAAGTGTAGGAGTTTGAGCATGTCTCCATTAGGCCTATGGATAAAAAAAATGTATCAGCATGAATTAGATTGAGCAATAAAAGCCCCACTTTTATTCCATAGGCTGGGATCCGCACTATGCAGCTGTTGCAAGAGCACATAATTCACTGGCTGTCCACTGGTTGAAAAACAATGATTGATAGGCAACTTAAACTTCTTGAATTCAACCATTATTGGGTTCAAATACACATTCAGATGTGTGAACAGCCATCCACAACAACCACAATCCGTAAGGTGCAGATAGCTAAATGAGAGAGCAGCAGTGTGATTCACATCAATGCGCTATGTAGATCAATAATAAGTGATATCCGTATCGCCGTAGACGACACCACTGCTGTCCTCCTCACCTCCAAGCGTTTATTCAAGATGGATCATCTTGAGACATAGCTTGGACTGTAGCCTACAAAAACTATTCATCAAACACATTTGGTGTGTCATCATAGTGGTCTCTGACTTGTGGTCAGACTCGCACAGGTGGAACAAACTTAAACTTGCACCATTTTTCAAAACGGATTTGAATGGCATTGAGAAAACAGACAAGTGTCAGAGAAGTGTCAAAGAAGCCAGTCCTGTATTGTCTTGGCTGTGTGCTTAGGGTCATTGTCCTGTTGGAAGGTGAACCTCCGCCCCAGTCTGAGGTCCTGAGTGCTCTGGAGCAGGACTTCATCAAGAATCTCTCTGTATTTTGCTCCGTTCATCTTTGCCTCGATCCTGACTAGTCTCCCAGTCCCTGACGCTGACAAACATCCACACAGCATGATGCTGCCACCACTATGCTTCACTGTAGGGATGGTCACAGGTTTCCTCCAGACGTGACACTTGGCATTCAGGCCAAAGAGTTCTATCTTGATTTCATCAAGTCAGAGTCTTTAGGTACCTTTTGGCAAACTCCAAGCGGGCTGTTTACTGAGGAGTGGCTTCCGTCTGGCCACTACCATAAAGGCCTGATTGGTGGAGTGCTGCAGAGATGGTTGTCCTTCTAGAAGTTTCTCCCATTTCCACAGAGGAACTCTAGAGCTCTTTCAGATTCACCATGGGGTTCTTGGCCACCTCCCTGACCAAGGCCATTCTACCCCAATTGCTCAGTTTGGCTGGGCAGCCAGCTCTAGGAAGAGTCTTGGTGGTTCCAAACTTATTCCATTTAAGAATGATGGAGGGGATTTGGGATTTTTCTTGGGGATTTGCAATGCTGCAGACATTTTTTGGTACCCTTCCCCAGATCTGTGCCTCGACACAATCCTGTCTCGAAGCACTACAGACAATTCCTTCAACCTCATGGCTTGGTTTTTGCTCTGACATGCACTGTCAACTGTGGGGCCTTTCCAAATCATGTTGAATTCCAATCAATTTAATTTACCAAAGGTGTACTCAAATCAAGAGGAAACATCTCAAGGATAATCAATGGAAACAGGATGCAACTGAGATCAATTTCGAGTCTCATAGCAAAGGGTCTGAATAGAGTATTTCTATTTTTTACTTTGAATAAATTAGCAAAAATATCTAAAAACCTGTTTTCACTTTGTCATGATGGGGTATTGTGTGTAGATTGCGTAGTTTAAATGTTTAAAAATCTATTTTAGAGGCTGTAACGTAACAAACATGTGGAAAACGTCAAGGGGTCTGAAGACTTTCCGAATGCACTTTATATTGGCAAAAGGATACATGCCATTTCTTACAAAACATGGAGAGAATTGCTTTTGTGTCTTATTGCTTCAATTCTCTACTCATAGTTGACAGTAGCCTACATTGACTGAATTAATTGTTTCAATTGATGAAATGAAAAACATTCAGATTCTTGAGTTTCATTTATTGAAATCACACATAATACCGACAATAAATAAATAAATATGCTGAGATATGAGAAAGTTTGCTTGAAGAAATTGAGACCTTTCTCAAGAGAGCAACACCAGATGTGAATAATCTATTGTTGATAGAATCCTACATTTCTTTTCTAACATCTTCGTTAATACTGTAATACAGTCCTGAGTCACATGTCAATATTGGTCAGGAGATGGAGAGTCCCATAACTGATACAGTGAAACAACCCAGTAGTGGTATGTACCAGTACATTTACATATTGCCCCTTTTGGACTTTGATGGAAAATGACTAGGAGACCAAGTATAATCAGTCCGATTACTGGATCTTCTTGGTGAAGGAGTCCCAGAGAACAGCCAGTTGGGCCTTCAGGTCCTGGGCTAATGGGTCCAGCTTCGTCAGCTTCTCTCCATAGGGGGCCAGGTTCTGCTGGACCTCCTGGGTTCTCTGGGTCAGCTGGGTCTGGAAGCTTTGGGTCAGAGGAATCATGCTCCTCTGGAACTCCTCCAGGTTCTGGTCCATTTTCTGCTTCAGCTCCTCAGTGTAGGGGCCCAGCTGGGCCTGCAGCTGCTGCACACTCTTCTCCAGGCTTCCCTTCAGCTCCTCACTCTTCTGGAGCAGAGAGGCCTTCAGCGCGTCGGAGTCCAGGGCCTCTGCGTAGGTGGTCACGTCCCTCTTCATCTCCTCAAGCTGCCTCTGGAGGTCCGCGTTCAGCTCGTCAGAGTAGGGCTGCAGCTTGGCTGTCAAGGCGCTCAGGTCTTTCTCCAGACGAGCCTTCAGCTGCTCAGCCTCCTGGGAAAGCTTGGCCAGCAGGTCCTGAGTCAGAGGAGTCACCTGACCACGCATGGCCACAGTGTACTGGCTCACAGCATCAGCACTCTCTGTGATCATGGTGCTATGGAAACAGCGAGAGAAAGGTCAATACAGAAGCCAAGTCATTCAGGTGAACAAACAGGTAGTTGGTTGAGTAGGTTTCAAACTCTATTATATTGTGTTATTTTCTACATATTGAGACTTACTTGACTTCGTGTGCCACTTCTGACTGTCTGATCTTCTGCAGGGCATCGTCAGCCGTGAGTGTTGCCTTGGCAACATAGTCCCAGAATGCGTCTTTCACAATGTCCAGCTGTTGCTTAGACTGGTCCTGCCACAGAACATTGGCATCGCAGCCTGTAGGAGAGACCGTGGATCATTTTATTTACAGTCTAGACGGTGTTTGAGATGAAACGTTTGCACCTGTCATTAATATAACACTAGAGTGTATGTAACATGATTAATTTTCTACTTTAGTCCTGTAAAAATAAAAGACTGTATTGAAAAACTTCTTCTCCACTCACCAGTGAAAACAGCAAGCGCAAGCACCACGAGGACCTTCATGACCAGGCTATATAGGCTGTTCATGGAGAAAAGATTTAAGTCAGTTTCTCATTCATGATATACTGTAGCCTATGTGACTAGAGTCAGCTAGTGACTTACCTGTTTAAGATAGCTTGTGTCTTGTCCTTGTGTCTGGTAGTGGGTGTGTACTGCAGGTGTCAGGGCTGGGAGTATATATAGGGGGCTGTGAGTTGGAGTGAAGAACAAAGTCCAGGACTGAGTGCCCTGTTGTATGTCCTCCTGTCACTCCTACTGCCACATCATAACCTCAGTACTCTGGGGACACGTTATGGGGACCAAGTGATCATGCTGACACCATATATTTTACATTTACATTTAAGTCATTTAGCAGATTCCTTTACTCAGAGTGACTTACAGTTAGTTAGTGCATTCATCTTAAGAGGTGGGATAAACATATCACAGTCATAGAACGTACATTTATCCTCAATGAAGTAGCCATCAGAAAAGGCCAGTATGGGCCATCATAGAGATGTCATGTAATGATAATGTTATTCTGCATAGACTTACTTCATCTAGAGTGATCAAATGGCTCAAGAATTAGTTGATGATTGGGGAAAGCTGATTATTATTCACTTATTTGTATTTCAAGTACGTAATGAGGGTTAGTAATGAAAGGACACCTGCTCTTTCCTCTTTCCTGCTCAGGTGAATCAGGTGAAAGCTACAGAATGATCCCTTATTGATGTCACTTGATAGATCCACTTCAATCAGTGTAGATGAAGAGGAGAAGACAGGCTGAAGAAGGATTTGTAATCCTTTTTAATCCATTGAGACATGGATTGTGTATGTGTGCCATTCAGAAGGTGAATGGGCAAGACAAAAGATTTAAGTGCCTTTGAACGTGGTATAGTAGTAGGTGCCAGTTGGGTGCCAGTTGCACTGGTTTGAGTGTGTCAAGAACTGAAATACTGCTGGGTGTTTCACGCTCAACAGTTTCCCGTGTGTATCAAGAAGGATCCACCACCCAAAGGACATCCAGCCAACTTGAAACAACTGTGGGAAGCATGGGAGTCAACATGGGCTAGCATTCCTGTGGAACGCTTTCTATACCTTGTAGAGTCCATGCCCCGATAAATTGAGGTTATTCTGAGGGCAGAAAGGGGTGAAACTCAATATTAGTAAGGTGTTCCTAATGTTTTGTATACTCAGTATACGTATGGGTGACGCACTGATGACTCAGTAGACTCTGAACTTTCATATTGTTATATAATATAAGAGACAATATAAATCAGGTTAATTATGTATGTAGGGCCGAAGTCCTCTTGTAGTCAGTGGTATGTCACATAAAGTTGCTTCATGTTTTAAAATGTACTCTAATCTCTAGACAAGGACATAATAAAGAGGTTTATTCCAAAATACATGTCCAATGTACAGTACCAGTCAAAGGTTTGGATACACCTACTCATTCAAGGGTTTTTCTTTATTTTTACTATTTTCCACAATGTAGAATAATAGTGAAGACATCAAAACTATGAAATAACACATACTGGAATCACTGGAATCACATAGTAACCAAAAAAGTGTTAAACATATAAACATATTTTATATTTACATGACAGCTTTGCACACTCTTGGCATTTACTCCACCAGCTTCATGAGGTAATGCATTTCAATTAACAGTTGTGCCTTGTTAAAATGCGTTTGAGCCAATCAGTTGTGTTTTTGTTACGGTGCGTGAATGAGGACCCAAAAGCGAATCAACTTAAACAGAGCTTCTTTAATTACCAAACATAGGTAGGCTCAGATGGACCGGCAGATTCCGACAGGACAGGACAAGGTTACAGCAAACATGACGACAGTCTGGTTCAGGCATGAATGACACAAACAAACAAGAATCCGACAAGGACAGGAGCAGAAACAGAGAGAGATATTGGGACCTAATCAGAGGGAAAAAAGGGAACAGGTGGGGAACGGGGTGAATGGGTAGTTAGAGGAGACAAGGGACAGCTGGGGGAAAGCGGGGGAGAAAAGGTAACCTAACACGACCAGCAGAGGGAGACAGGGTGAAGGGAAAGGACAGAGACAAGACAACATGACAGTACATGACAGTACCCCCCCACTCACTGAGCGCCTCCTGGCGCACTCGAGGAGGAAACCTGGCGGCAACGGAGGAAATCATCAATCAGCGCACGGTCCAGCACGTCCCGAGAGGGAACCCAACTCCTCTCCTCAGGACCGTACCCCTCCCAGTCAACTAGGTACTGATGACCACGGCCCCGAGGACGCATGTCCAAGATTTTACGGAACCTGTAGATAGGTGCGCCCTCGACAAGGATGGGGGGGGGGGGGAAGACGAGCGGGGGCGCGAAGAACGGGCTTAACACAGGAGACATGGAAGACCGGGTGGACGCGACGAAGATATCGCGGAAGAAGAAGTCGCACTGCGACAGGATTAATGACCTGAGAGATACGGAATGGACCAATGAACCGCGGGGTCAACTTGCGAGAAGCCGTCTTAAGGGGAAGGTTCTGAGTGGAGAGCCAAACTCTCTGACCGCGACAATATCTAGGGCTCTTAGTTCTACGCTTATTAGCAGCTCTCACAGTCTGCGCCCTATAACGGCAAAGTGCAGACCTGACCCTCTTCCAGGTGCGCTCGCAACGTTGGACAAAAGCCTGAGCGGAGGGGACGCTGGACTCGGCGAACTGAGATGAGAACAACGGAGGCTGGTACCCGAGGCTACTCTGAAAAGGAGATAGCCCGGTCGCAGACGAAGGAAGCGAGTTGTGGGCGTATTCTGCCCAGGGGAGCTGTTCTGACCAAGACGCAGGGTTGCGAAAAGAAAGACTGCGTAAGATGCGACCAATAGTCTGATTGGCCCGTTCTGCTTGACCGTTAGACTGGGGGTGAAAGCCGGAAGAGAGACTGACGGAAGCCCCAATCAAACGGCAAAACTCCCTCCAAAATTGAGACGTGAATTGCGGACCTCTGTCCGAAACGACGTCTGACGGAAGGCCATGAATTCTGAAAACATTCTCGATGATGATTTGTGCCGTCTCTTTAGCAGAAGGAAGCTTAGCAAGGGGAATGAAATGAGCCGCCTTAGAGAACCTATCGACAACCGTAAGAATAACAGTCTTCCCCGCTGACGAAGGCAGTCCGGTGACAAAATCTAAGGCGATGTGAGACCACGGTCGAGAGGGAATAGGAAGCGGCCTGAGACGGCCGGCAGGAGGAGAGTTACCGGACTTAGTCTGCGCGCAGACCGAACAAGCAGCCACGAAACGACGCGTGTCATGCTCCCGGGTGGGCCACCAGAAACGCTGGCGAATGGAAGCAAGCGTACCCCGAACGCCAGGGTGGCCGGCTAACTTGGCAGAGTGAGCCCACTGAAGAACGGCCAGACGAGTAGGAACGGGAACGAAAAGAAGGTTCCTAGGACAAGCGCGCGGCGACGGAGTTTGAGTGAGTGCTTGCTTTACCTGCCTCTCAATTCCCCAGACAGTCAACCCGACAACACGCCCCTCAGGGAGAATCCCCTCGGGGTCAGTGGAGGCTACTGAAGAACTGAAGAGACGAGACAAAGCATCAGGCTTGGTGTTCTTAGAGCCCGGACGATAAGAAATCACGAACTCGAAACGAGCGAAAAACAGCGCCCAACGCGCCTGACGCGCATTAAGTCGTTTGGCAGAACGGATGTACTCAAGGTTCCTATGGTCAGTCCAAACGACAAAAGGAACGGTCGCCCCCTCCAACCACTGTCGCCATTCGCCTAGGGCTAACCGGATGGCGAGCAGTTCGCGGTTACCCACATCATAGTTACGTTCCGACGGCGACAGGCGATGAGAAAAATACGCGCATGGGTGGACCTTGTCGTCAGAGAGGGAGCGCTGAGAAAGGATGGCTCCCACTCCCACCTCTGACGCGTCAACCTCGACAACGAACTGTCTAGAGACGTCAGGTGTAACAAGGATAGGAGCGGATGTAAAACGATTCTTGAGGAGATCAAAAGCTCCCTGGGCGGAAACGGACCACTTAAAGCACGTCTTGACAGAAGTAAGGGCTGTGAGAGGAGCTGCCACCTGACCGAAATTAAGGATGAAACGACGATAGAAGTTCGCGAAGCCGAGAAAGCGCTGCAGCTCGACGCGTGACTTAGGGACGGGCCAATCAATGACAGCTTGGACCTTAGCGGGATCCATCTTAATGCCTTCAGCGGAAATAACAGAACCGAGAAATGTGACGGAGGAGGCATGAAAAGTGCACTTCTCAGCCTTCACAAAAAGACAATTCTCTAAAAGGCGCTGGAGGACACGTCGAACGTGCTGAACATGAATCTGGAGTGACGGTGAAAAAATCAGGATATCGTCAAGGTAAACGAAAACAAAGATGTTCAGCATGTCTCTCAGGACATCATTGACTAATGCCTGAAAGACAGCTGGAGCGTTAGCGAGGCCGAAAGGAAGAACCCGGTATTCAAAGTGCCCTAACGGAGTGTTAAACGCCGTCTTCCACTCGTCCCCCTCCCTGATGCGCACGAGATGGTAAGCGTTACGAAGGTCCAACTTAGTGAAAAACCTGGCTCCCTGCAGGATCTCGAAGGCTGAAGACATAAGAGGAAGCGGATAACGATTCTTCACTGTTATGTCATTCAGCCCTCGATAATCTATGCAGGGGCGCAGAGACCCGTCCTTCTTCTTGACAAAAAAAACCCCCGCTCCGGCGGGAGAGGAGGAGGGGACTATGGTACCGGCGTCAAGAGCTACAGACAAATAATCTTCGAGAGCCTTACGTTCGGGAGCCGACAGAGAGTATAGTCTACCCCGGGGGGGGGTGGTTCCCGGAAGGAGATCAATACTACAATCATACGACCGGTGTGGAGGAAGAGAGGTGGCCCTGGACCGACTGAACACCATGCGCAGATCGTGATATTCCTCCGGCACCCCTGTCAAATCACCAGGCTCCTCCTGTGAAGAAGAGACAGAGGAAACAGGAGGGATAGCAGACATTAAACATTTCACATGACAAGAGACGTTCCAGGAGAGGATAGAATTACTAGACCAATTAATGGAAGGATTATGACAAACTAGCCAGGGATGGCCCAAAACAACAGGTGTAAAAGGTGAACGAAAAATTAAAAAAGAAATGGTTTCACTATGATTACCAGAAACAGTGAGGGTTAAAGGTAGCGTCTCACGCTGAATCCTGGGGAGAGGACTACCATCCAGGGCGAACAAGGCCGTGGGCTCCTTTAACTGTCTGAGAGGAATGTCATGTTCCCGAGCCCAGGTCTCGTCCATAAAACAGCCCTCCGCCCCAGAGTCTATTAAGGCACTGCAGGAAGCTGACGAACCGGTCCAGCGTAGATGGACCGACAAGGTAGTGCAGGATCTTGAAGGAGAGACAGGAGTAGTAGCGCTCACCAGTAGCCCTCCGCTTACTGACGAGCTCTGGCCTTTTACTGGACATGAAGTGACAAAATGACCAGCGGAACCGCAATAGAGACAGAGGCGGTTGGTGATTCTCCGTTCCCTCTCCTCAGTCGAGATGCGGATACCTCCCAGCTGCATGGGCTCAGCACCCGAGCCGGCAGAGGAAGATGGTAGTGATGCGGAGAGGGAGGCGACGGAGAGCGCGAGCTCCTTTCCACGAGCTCGGTGACGAAGATCAACCCGTCGCTCAATGCGAATAGCGAGTTCAATCAAGGAATCCACGCTGGAAGGAACCTCCCGGGAGAGAATCTCATCCTTTACCTCTGCGCGGAAACCCTCCAGAAGACGAGCGAGCAAGGCCGGCTCGTTCCAGCCACTGGAGACAGCAAGAGTGCGAAACTCAATAGAGTAGTCTGTTATGGATCGATTGCCTTGACATAGGGAAGACAGGGCCCTGGAAGCCTCCTCCCCAAAAACAGATCGATCAAAAACCCGTATCATCTCCTCCTTAAAGTCTTGATACTGGTTAGTACACTCAGCCCTTGCCTCCCAGATTGCCGTGCCCCACTCACGAGCCCGTCCAATAAGGAGAGATATGACGTAGGCGACACGAGCAGTGCTCCTGGAGTAAGTGTTGGGCTGGAGAGAAAACACAATATCACACTGGGTGAGGAACGAGCGGCATTCAGTGGGCTCCCCAGAGTAACACGGCGGGTTATTGATTCTGGGCTCCGGAGATTCGAAAGCCCTGGAAGTGGCCGGTGGATCGAGGCGGAGATGGTGAACCTGTTCTGTGAGGTTGGAGACTTGGGTGGCCAGGGTCTCAACGGCATGTCGAGCAGCAGACAATTCCTGCTTGTGTCTGCCTAGCATTGCTCCCTGGATCTCGACGGCTGAGTGGAGAGGATCCGAAGTCGCTGGGTCCATTCTTGGTCGGATTCTTCTGTTACGGTGCGTGAATGAGGACCCAAAAGCGAATCAACTTAAACAGAGCTTCTTTAATTACCAAACATAGGTAGGCTCAGATGGACCGGCAGATTCCGACAGGACAGGACAAGGTTACAGCAAACATGACGACAGTCTGGTTCAGGCATGAATGACACAAACAAACAAGAATCCGACAAGGACAGGAGCAGAAACAGAGAGAGATATTGGGACCTAATCAGAGGGAAAAAAGGGAACAGGTGGGGAACGGGGTGAATGGGTAGTTAGAGGAGACAAGGGACAGCTGGGGGAAAGCGGGGGAGAAAAGGTAACCTAACACGACCAGCAGAGGGAGACAGGGTGAAGGGAAAGGACAGAGACAAGACAACATGACAGTACATGACAGTTTTGACAAGGTAGTGGTGGTATACAGAATATAGCCCTATTTGGTAAAAGACCAAGTCCATATTATGGCAAGAACTGCTCAAATAAGCAAAGAGAAATTACAGTCCATCATTACTTTAAGACATGAAGGTAAGTCAATGCGGAAAATTTCAAGAACTTTGAAAGTTTATTCAAGTGCAGTCGCAAAAAAACATCAAGCGCTATGATGAAACTGGCGCTCATGAGGACCACCACAGGAAAGGAAGACCCAGAGTTACCTCTGCTGCAGAGGATAAGTTCATTAGAGTTCCCAGCCTCAGAAATTTCAGCCCAAATAAATGCTTCACAGAGTTCAAGTTTACAGACACATCTCAACATCAACTGTTCAGAGGAGACTGTGAATCAGGCCTTCATGGTCAAATAGCTGCAAAGAAAGCACTACTAAAGGACACCAATAAGAAGAGACTTGCTTGGCCCAAGAAACACGAGCAATGGACATTAGACTGGTGGAAATCTGTCCTTTGGTCTGATGAATCCAAATTTCAGATTTTTGGTTCCAACCGCCGTGTCTTTGTGAGACACAGAGTAGGTGAACAGAGGATCTCTGCATGTGTGGTTCCCTTCGTGAGGCATGGAGGAGGAGGTATGATGATGTGGAGGTGATTAACTGGTGACACTGTCTGTGATTTATTTAGAATTCAAGGCACACTTAGCCAGCATGACTACCACAGCATTCTGCAGCGATACGCCATCCCATCTGGTTTGCGCTTAGTGGTACTATCATTTGTTTTTCAACAGGACAATGACCCAACACACCTCCAGGCTGTGTAAGGGCTATTTTACTAAGAAGGAGAGTGATGGAGTGCTGCATCAGATGACCTGGCCTCCACAATCACCTGACCTCAACCCAATTGAGATGGTTTGGGATGAGTTGGACCACAGAGTGAAGAAAAAGCAGCCAGCAAGTGCTCGGCATACATTGGAACTCCTTCAAGACTGTTAGAAAAGCATTCCAGGTGAAGCTAGTTGAGAGAATGCCAAGAATGTGCAAAGCTGTCATCAAGGCGAAGGGTGGCTACTTTGAAGTATATAAAATATATTTTGATTTGTTTAATACTTTTTTGGTTACTACATGATTCCATATGTGTCATTTCATAGTGTTGATGTCTCCACTATTATTCTACAATGTAGAACATAGTAAACATAAAGAAAACTTTGAATCAGTAGGTGTGTCCCAACTTTGACTGGTACAGTATGTTTACCCCAAATATGTACATTCATTTGAATGTCTCAGGCAATGAGACAAATATTGTTACTTTACCTTGTGGGTCAGTCTGACAAGAACTTAGACCCCCACTTGTCTTTGGATGACCCAGTAGAGATAATCTTGCGAGAAGGGATTGTATTTTCCTTACACAGCTACACTTAGGCCTAGTTGGATAAGGCTGAATTGTTGCACTCAGCCTTAATATTAAAAAGAATCCCTCCCCTATTGCCAAATGTAATTTATGGAACCAAATGATCAAATAAGTTGTCCCTGCATTTTTTCAGTTCAAGAGATTTTCCAACTCAATCAAATCAATTGATTCTTGATTCCTCTCAGCGGAGACAAAAATAAAAATAAACAAAGGCTCAGAGATATCATCCATAGAAATAGAATGTATGAGAAATCCAAATAAGTGGTTGCTTACTTTAATGGTGCCACACTATAATGTGGAATTCTACACAATCTATTTCTGTGCTCTCCCCTGAGAGTAGAGTTTATCTAAATGCCACAGGGCCGTTCCACTCCTAACAAGTGGGTGGAGTAACTCACAAATTAACACAATTCAGAATATAACCAACTCAGAAGCAAAAATTATGTTTGTGAGTGTTTTGTGGTCAGCTTGCGAATATGGCTATATTATGGAGTTGTGATATATTAGTTGTGGCTGTTGTATTTGTTTGTTTGTGTGATGCACAACCATGGGGACCATCATCACAGAAGCCCGCTGTGGCACGAGGTCAGCGATGCAATGTAGAGGTCAATGTCGTGTGGAAATAGTTTGTGGGCATACTGCCACCTGAACCCGAGGTGTAATCAGTAGTCCAAACAGTTGCGTTTTGCAATGAAAATTAAAGTTTCTATTGAACAAATTCAGGTAGGTCCCTCCCCGCTTTGTTCGGTTCTGTTTAAGACACATTTTTCAACATAATCTGCTGGGGGGGGGGGGGGGGGGGAGAGATATACTTTGAAAGTTCTGTTGATGCTCTGGTTGTTGACAGCTAACATCTCCTCCACCCTCTCCTGGGGCTGTACCAGGACCTCTTCCACTGGAGCTCTGACTGGCAAGTTGCCAAAGTCTTGCAAAGGGATGTGAGGAGGGTAAAGTAATTCATGGTTGGCTAGTATTGCCTGATTTTGACAAAGTATTACCGTTTTAATTTCTCCTTTCTGATTTCTATAGGAGTGGAGGCATACAAGTCTTACTATATTGGGCTCGCTAAATGTACAGTAGCCCTTATCCAGTTAGATAAACATTCATTTAAATAATAATAATCTGTGAGAAGCATGGTGCCGTTTTGGAAGTTTACTTGAATCACAGTCTGAAACTGCAACAAACACAAAAGTACATGTTTTCAGTTACAGTAGTATAGAGCACAGAATGTCTTCCACTATAACTGCAATAAATGTACAAAATGAGCAATAAGAGTACTCAATCTAGAGTCAAAAATAAAATAAAGTTACTAGAATGCAACTGTATGCTTGATATTGCTAAGCTAGTTGTCCATAGGGAGAAATAGAAACATGTGTTAATAAACAAATGTACTTACACACATTGCACATTACTACTCTGTCACACCTGCAAATCTTACACATTACTTCTTCTGAAACGGCTTCCTGTCACATGACACAAACAGGTCAATTCTAGCTGCTGTACTTAAACTGCCTCTAGGGGGTGCTAAACAAGTCCAGAACACTTACTACACTGAACCTCAATCTATACCAGACACAGATCCTTAAATACTACAGACACAGACCCTCTTAATCCATACCAGATTCACAGACCTTCATGAGTATAGTCTAAGAATACACTATCATCTTTCAATCTATAACTGAAATATATTTTCTCAACCAACACCACCTTCTTAGACCCTCTCAATAGACTCCAGATCCTCTGATCATCCAGATCAATGCTGTCAGTGGATTAGCCACACAGCTCCACAAAAAAGTAGAGTTGAATGTGTGCACACACACACACAGAGCCCATGCCCAGATCACACACACGCCACAGCCAGAGGTCTGAGTGAGGTGGACAGGGAGAGAGGGAAGTGAACACACTGATGGTTCACATGTGCTTGTGGACTGACAGGGTGGCTCAGAGAAGCTTTATTTCAATTAGCAAGGTGGTCTGGAAGTGGAGTAGCTGTGACATAAGGCATGACCGGCTGTGTAAATACGCACAAGGAGATGTAGTGCCAGCACACACACGCCATTACCTCAGCCTCAAAGCCTGACACTCTCGTCTAGTCTCCCGCGACACATTCTCTCCCTCACCACTGGTTATACACTACATCACGTGTGAAATAGCTTCGATGCCCTCGTTATGAAATGTTCAGAATGATATATCTTGAATAAAAGAGTGGCCGTATGGAACATAATTCAACAAAATGGTCAGACATTGAGGAAAATGAAGCAATGCATACAGTACACACTGTACCAGTATATTGAATATTCAATCCCAATTATGTCTCAAGATTGAACACATTTTATCTGTATAAATGAGGCTAAAGGTGTACCAGTGTGTTCATATTAAATTATTGTGATGTGTCAGTCTCAGAAGGCCAACGCAGCCTCCCTGAAGAAAAACTAACTCAGACAGGAACGTTCATATGAGCAGTGAGTCTACCAGGATCTCCTATTTACTCCACACCAAGTCCTTTCCCCCCATGCAAAAAATTACACAACTCAAGAGAATATAGTCATCCTAAGCATAACCTGTCATTTGTTGACTTAACTCTGAAGGAGTTCGCATAGACCTCTGTGGTGCTGAATGAAGCAGAGCCAGGAGAGTAGAGGCAAAAGCCAGTCAGTTGAATTTAATGAGATCTCTGGGAGGTCAATAGGTAAAACTCTCCACTTGGGTTTGTTATTGAAGCAAAACGGCACTGCTGTAACATAGGGTTCATAGTACTGTGACAAAGTCTCCTCAGCCTCGGCACGCACACTCGGGTTTCCCTTCAGAGCTTGAGCTTGTTGCAGTCCCCAAACAAAATCATGCCTAACTCGAGAATCCGACCCAGAAATTGACCTCTATCGTTTAAAATGCAACGCTATGCAAGTGTGTCCCTTACAGATCGTTCTTGCACATAGTGGCCTAAATATGGAGCCAAGAACTTTAGTTGACATAGGGTTCATGTCTGAAAATTATTAGACAAGACCATGATATCTGAATGATCTCCCCTTGACAATATTATATCATGATTTAATAGAAGCAATGATCCTAGAATCTAGGATCCAGAATCTAAATGATTCACACAGGTACACAGTAAGAAAAAACAAACTGGACAGAAAAACATACAGGAGACAATTTTAAGTAGTCATTTTTATATATAGGTATATAATCATATATTATACATTTAATACAGGCACATTGAGATGGATCATAAAGTGAACAGAAAAAACAAAGTGGCTGAGATATTTGTAAAAATTTACATTTGATGAGAAATTAAACTAAACTCTCCTTTTGACATAGACATATAAACAAACAAAAATCATAATGACAAGCTCCAAGAAAGAAAAAAAAAAGAATCACTGGATGCTATGCAGAGACAGCAAGAACCAGCTCGCTAAATATACTTTGCATATATATTCAGTTTCTGTGTGGGGGTTTCTCTGATCTTAGTGGGTGGATCGAGAGTAGCCGGCGCTGTTGATATGATATTTTAAGGAGAACTCCATAAAAATAAAAAAATCTGATTTTGATACGCTGTTCCCCTCTAAACGTTCCTTACATGCTATGTTGGATTTCCATGATAACGCTTTAGTTTAGTAAACTCCAACTCCATTCGGATAGTCACACATTATTTGGTTGGGCCATATAAAAAGTGTTCTGGAAAATATTATTTGTGTATAATTTTACCCCTCATTCAAATAAAGTTAGTATTTGCCTCTACAATTCTACTGAAGGTGGAGTCTTAAACTGTATCTTCAACAAATATCATCCTTAAAAACCTTATACATACAAATAAAACAGGACCAATAATTCAAACCGTGATGATTAATCCATGCCTTACAAAACATAATTCTGATTTATTGTACTGTATACAAAACAAATCCTATTTTAGACATTGACTTCACAAATACATCTCGATCAACATTGTTAAACAATAATCACATTTCTCATAGTCGTAGAAGACTGGCCACATGGTCTAGGTGCTTTCTCATAGTTCTAGAAGACTGGCCACATGGTCTAGGTGTTCTCTCATAGTTCTAGAAGACTGGCCACATGGACTAGGTGCTTTCTCATAGTTCTAGAAGACTGGCCACATGGTCTAGGTGCTTTCTCATAGTTCTAGAAGACTGGCCACATGGACTAGGTGCTTTCTCATAGTTCTAGAAGACTGGCCACATGGTCTAGGTGTTCTCTCATAGTTCTAGAAGACTGGCCACATGGTCTAGGTGCTTTCTCATAGTTCTAGAAGACTGGCCACATGGTCTAGGTGTTCTCTCAGTTCTAGAAGACTGGCCACATGGTCTAGGTGCTTTCTCATAGTTCTAGAAGACTGGCCACATGGTCTAGGTGCTTTCTCATAGTTCTAGAAGACTGGCCACATGGTCTAGGTGTTCTCTCATAGTTCTAGAAGACTGGCCACATGGACTAGGTGCTTTCTCATAGTTCTAGAAGACTGGCCACATGGTCTAGGTGTTCTCTCATAGTTCTAGAAGACTGGCCACATGGTCTAGGTGTTCTCTCATAGTTCTAGAAGACTGGCCACATGGACTAGGTGCTTTCTCATAGTTCTAGAAGACTGGCCACATGGTCTAGGTGTTCTCTCATAGTTCTAGAAGACTGGCCACATGGACTAGGTGCTTTCTCATAGTTCTAGAAGACTGGCCACATGGTCTAGGTGCTTTCTCATAGTTCTAGAAGACTGGCCACATGGTCTAGGTGTTCTCTCATAGTTCTAGAAGACTGGCCACATGGTCTAGGTGCTTTCTCATAGTTCTAGAAGACTGGCCACATGGACTAGGTACTTTCTCATAGTTCTAGAAGACTGGCCACATGAACTAGGTGTTCTCTCATAGTTCTAGAAGACTGGCCACATGGTCTAGGTGCTTTCTCATAGTTCTAGAAGACTGGCCACATGGTCTAGGTGCTTTCTCATAGTTCTAGAAGACTGGCCACATGGTCTAGGTGCTTTCTCATAGTTCTAGAAGACTGGCCACATGGACTAGGTGTTTTGTTGTGTTGAAAAGTTATATATTGAGGTTTGGTCAGATCACGTTTACTAGTAAGCGATGCGATTAACCATATCTACAAATAGTGCCTCTTTAAAGGCATCCTATTCCATAGTGCACTACTACTGATCAAAAGTATTGCGCTATATATTGTAGGGCATAGGGTGCCATTTCAGAAGCAGCGAGAACGTTAACAGTATCAACTGTACCAAATACCAGGGTCCGTTATCCACAAAGCGTCTCAGTGTAAGAGTGCCGATATAGGATCAGTTGTCTTTTAGTTCATAATTGATCGTATTATATGGCCAGATCCTAGATCAGCACTATTACTCGGAGACGCTTTGTGGATATGGGCCAGGAGTTTACAAGCATACAGTGTTCAGATGGCCACATACATGATGGAACACTAACAGTCCACAATCACAGTGTTACTGGTGTGCCCATATCAATGTTTGTAATGAAAATACAGTACAGTGATCATTATCTATACTATCAAAACTGTGGTTTTGGGGAGAAGGCATTGGAAAAGGTTGTCAAAAACACGCGTTAGTGATATTGATAGAACTGCTACATAAGGTGTAGGCATCTCTCCATCTAGGATATGTAGCCCTTCTAGATACTGGTCCTCCATTGGTATACAAGGCAAGAATGAACCTCTCTGTATGAAATCGAGTCAGCACCAAAAACTGTTGTCTGTCTCTCTCCTCACAGGCAAACACGGCAGAAATGTAGCCTATCACAACTGGATAGCATCTTATTACCATTATCAAAAGATGACAAGGTATATATTCTTAAGGCATTTCTAGAATTGATTTGGCTAGATTGTGATAAAGATGCTCGGCTAGTAGGCTGTCCAGTGCTCTCAAATAGACCGAAGGCGGTTTGGGAACAAAAATCACTATCGGATCAAATATAGAAAAAATACCCCAGTAGAAAAGACAACATCATAGCAAAGACACAGAACTGAGACAGTGAGTCCACTGGATCAGCAGTTTCTGGAAGACAGATGCCTTTTGGATTGACTGGTGTAGAAACTGGACGCATTTTCCCTTCAACATCCAAAAACAAGATTATAAAACAACAACTTGCACAAGGTTGGTGTTTTTTCTTTTTGTTAGCGGTGCCTTTTGAACATACAAAAGGGCTTAGAGAAAAGTAGCTACGTTTTCAATCAATTTATCCACAGAAAGAAAGAGGCACTGAGGTCAGTTAAGTTGAGTTTTTTTGCTTTTGAAAGAGAGCTGACCTTTTGTTATTACCAGTTGTCAGAAGCGACAGGACAACCGATTAATGTTGTGCCATGATAACATTTTAGAGAATCTGTTTAGTTAAAAAAAAAAAAAACACAGCTTATACCTTCATTTCTTCATTGCACATGATCAGAATAAAAATAACCCAGGAAATAAAGGTAAATCAGAAAAAAACACGACTTGAGTCTCACAAAGTAAAATACTCAGTGATCGTACTTGCAATTGAGAAGAGAAGGAGAGCGGGATGAGGGAGGATAGTGTGGCATTTCCTCTCCTCTTTCTTCTCTTTTCTCACTGTTTTACCCAGAATCTTTGTTACTACAAGAGCTTCAGTGGAATACATACACAATTTACAAAGGAGAGAACAAATATATTTTTAGATTGTTAGTGCAGATTGTTTTCATTTGTACATTTTTTTTTGTATATAATATGTATTTATATATAATCCATACATTGTTACATAACGAAACACTACGGTCCTGACTTTATAAAAGTCTGAATTGATCAGAAAGCATTACACTTCTCAACATCTATACATTTCCATTTCCTGACAGCTCAACTTAATTTTTTATTTAATGTATTATTATTCTTTTTAAACAGTGTTCAATACTCAGCGCTGCTTTACTGTACTGAGGAGATCTCTGCTCGAGACAGACAGGGTACATTGGGACATAATGCAAAGTGTTTGGATGCGTCACGTCTCCACCTCCCCTTTAATAAATAAGACAAAAAGGACTCAAATATTGAAAATAAATGTTCTATAAAGTCGTTGTGCTTGGGGGTCCAGGACGGTATGCCCTCAACAGTCTGCCATGTAACGACCTAGGAGAAGGAACACAAACATGGACCACTCAGGTTAGACAACAATACAGACCACATCATTCACATTTGACTAACCAAAAGGGAAAAGTATTTTCACCTCAAGCCACAACATGAACATTGAAACAACAGGTGACAAGTTCATATGTATTATCTGTAGCTCATCACGTCTACCTAGGTAACAAAAGATCGTGTGGCGAGTAGGGAAAAATAAACCCCATTCACAGTTTATACTGCTCTGCTTCATTCCTGCACCCATATGTTTCAGCTGCACAAGCCTTCATCAGTTGTCAGATTTTGTGTCTAGGTTTTGGTCCTACCTGTGGCAAACCTCTTCTTGTTGAGGGACAGTCTGTACCCGGTTCCCAACAGCTCTATGTCCACCCCAGACAGCGTGCTCCCCTCACTCATAAACTGCACAGCCAGGGTGGTTGGGGTGGACGGGCCGTCGGAGAGCTCAAACTTAGCCCTCAGAGACCCCGAGCCCTCATTATCAGACTTCTCAGAGATATCGTTCAGCTTCCAGAGAAACTTGTTCAGCTCTGAGTTCCTGGTGGAAAGAGACAAAAGAAGACTTGTGAATATGTAGCTTACACAAGTAGTTGTACTACCACTCTCTGTCGCAGAGACATGTAAATCATAGATACACTATCACTACTTTAGTAATGGAAATATACATATCAATCAGTCGATACGAGTCAATCAATCATTCAAAGCATCAATAACTAAAAAGTACTGATGTCCACATGTTCTCTGGTTGTTTCTCTCACCAGATAGCATTAGGCAGGGACTGCATGTTGGTGACCCCTCCATCTACATGCACTAGGACCTGTACGTTGGAGAGAGGGCCGGGACAGAGCATGGACTCTGGGTTGTAGTGGTAGTCCAGCCTCAGGTCAGTGGTGGCGGGGTCACACTTCCAGTACACTGCCAGGTTCAGAGGGGTCGATGCGATTCCTTTAGAGGACACCTGCACACACAGGGACACAGCATGAGGTCAGAGGGTAAATGGCAAATATCATGTGTCACGGATCCCTCCGGAACTTTCATTACCACCTGGCCCCTATTCCCAGTGATTAGTAATTGTATAGTGTGACCTTGGTTTACCATTGTGCTGTCGATTATTGTTACAATGTCCGTTGGTTCATGTGAGTACTTGTGCTGTGGATTTCATGCCATTGTGGATTGCGCAGATAATTAGGGGTCTCGTCCCGTGTGTTAATCATTGTGCGCTTGTGTTATTTATTTGAGGTACTCCTCGCTCTTTTGTTTGGGTTTCTACCCTGTGTTTTGTACAGTGTTTGTTTGGGTTCCTACCCTGTGTTTTGTACAGTGTTTGTTTGGGTTCCTACCCTGTGTTTTGTACAGTGTTTGTTTGGGTTCCTACCCTGTGTTTTGTACAGTGTTTGTTTGGGTTCCTACCCTGTGTTTTGTACGGTGTTTGTTTGGGTTCCTACCCTGTGTTTTGTATGGTGTTTGTTTGGGTTCTACCCTGTGTTTTGTACAGTGTTTGTGTTCCTACCCTGTGTTTTGTATGGTGTTTGTTTGGGTTCTACCCTGTGTTTTGTATGGTGTTTGTTTGGGTCCTACCCTGTGTTTTGTATGGTGTTTGTTTGTGTTCCTACCCTGTGTTTTGTATGGTGTTTGTTTGGGTTCCTACCCTGTGTTTTGTACGGTGTTTGTTTGGGTTCTACCCTGTGTTTTGTACGGTGTTTGTTTGGGTTCCTACCCTGTGTTTTGTATGGTGTTTGTTTGGGTTCCTACCCTGTGTTTTGTATGGTGTTTGTTTGGGTTCCTACCCTGTGTTTTGTACGGTGTTTGTTTGGGTTCTACCCTGTGTTTTGTACGGTGTTTGTTTGGGTTCTACCCTGTGTTTTGTACGGTGTTTGTTTGGGTTCCTACCCTGTGTTTTGTATGGTGTTTGTTTGGGTTCCTACCCTGTGTTTTGTACGGTGTTTGTTTGGGTTCTACCCTGTGTTTTGTACGGTGTTTGTTTGGGTTCCTACCCTGTGTTTTGTATGGTGTTTGTTAGGGTTCCTACCCTGTGTTTTGTACGGTGTTTGTTTGGGTTTCTACCCTGTGTTTTGTACGGTGTTTGTTTGGGTTCCTACCCTGTGTTTTGTACGGTGTTTGTTTGGTCATCGTCCCCGTGCCTTTACACGGCACGCCGTAATTTGGGTAAGAAATAAAAAAAACTATTACACATTCCTGTGCCTGTCTCCCAAATCATTCATACCAACATGACAATATGATTGAAAGGAAGATGTGATACCAAAAACAATTAATACATTCACAATACATTAAATACATTCACAAATTCAAAAGTGATGGTAATAAGTGTGTCATATTTGGAGTCAAAAAACATTTTACTTTTGCATTATTACTACAATAGTAAGTGTATGGTATAGGGGTCACAGTATACTAACGATGGTTTCGTTTAGTCTGGGACCAACCTGGTATTTGAGGATGTCAACGTTGTAGTAGGATGCAGCAGGGTTCTGCTCTGAGGCTTTCCTGAGGTACGATGTGAGAGCTTGCATGTTGAACCAAAAGTCCTTGGTATGAGCATCACTTTGCGAGGGATCACTGGATCACACACATGGGAAAACGATGACTCAATTATTCATTGCTCTGCTTGGTGGCTCTGTGTGTGTACAGAGCTCCAATAGTTCAGAAAGAATTGCCCTTTTATTGCCACCCAGCTATTAAATCATGAATTCAATTTGATTCAATTAGTCCAGCTATGTGGTTTCAGGGTTACCCAGAGAAAGCAGAACAAGAAGGAGAGAAAGAAAAGAGGGAAGAAAAGGAATCCATTCTTCAAAGAGAGTCTAACTTAGGTGGACGTCTCAAACTTTCACACTGACAATTCACTGCTAATACAGATGGATATGGCAAGATACATGCTGGATATCCCAGAGAAAACACAACAAGAAGCTTTAACTGAGAGGTGATAGCGTGTGTGGAATGAGGTGATAGCGTGTGTGGAATGAGGTGATAGCGTGTGTGGAATGAGGTGATAGCGTGTGTGGAATGAGGTGATAGCGTGTGTGGAATGAGGTGATAGCGTGTGTGGAATGAGGTGATAGCGTGTGGGGAATGAGGTGATAGCGTGTGGGGAATGAGGTGATAGCGTGTGGGGAATGAGGTGATAGCGTGTGGGGAATGAGGTGATAGCGTGTGGAGAATGAGGTGATAGCTTGTTTAAAGTTGATGCAACACTCTTGTTATGAAACTAATGTCTGAGGAGGAATGGTGGAAAATAGTTCCCTGTCAGGAAAATGATAGCTTTATGACTGATGAAATCCCCCCCACCCTCCGTTCTGTCCCTCTCATCCCATCTCTCCCTACTGGCTGGCTCCCTGATAGACTGACATGCTCCAGTTTGGTTTTCAAACAGTGTTTGACTTCCTTAGGTTCGTCACACACACACACACACACACACACACACACGGTCTTTACTGATATAGAATAAGTACTAATCATTAGCTGAATGTTTCTCTGTGGTCCTACACACCTGTATGGTAACTACACATCCATCAGGTTAATTCAAACATTGTCTGAGTGTTTAACCATTCAACTGTGAATAAAACATTAATTGAACATTTTAATTTCTCCACTCACCTGAACAGTAGTGTCTGGTTGGGGAGGATCTGCTCCAGCTTGGAGGTGTTCTTCAGTTTGAAGGTGAGCATAGCAGGGGAGGGGTTACTGGTGAACACCTTGATGATACCCATGGGGAAGGACAGGGTCATGTCACCTGTGATCTTCACTATGCACCTATAGAGTAAAGGAGTGACAGCACATTAAGGGTTAAACGTGACATTCCCTATGCCGGGGCACAGCAGCACACAAAGGGTTTTTAAACCTCTGTCCACTAGTCCAGTCTACCACAGAGTGCTATAGCCTGAAGCAGTTCACACAGTCTCAGTTTTAGTTAGTCCAGTGATAGAAATCCAGATAGAACTCAGTCCAAGTCTAAATTAGAGCCAGTTCAACTCAGTCCAAGAGCTCTATTAAATCATTATCAGCTCAAATTCGAAATTACCTTTACATCTATTAAATAGAGCCCAAAGTCTAAATTAGACCGAGTCCAAGGCTACCTTAGTCCAGATCTAAACAAGCCCAACTGGTCTAAGTCCATCCCAGTCTGCTGCAGTGTGGTCCATGTGCAAGCTGTAACCCTGCCCTGTGTGTCTGCTGCAGTGTGGTCCATGTGCAAGCTGTAACCCTGCCCTGTGTGTCTGCTGCAGTGTGGTCCATGTGCAAGCTGTAACCCTGCCCTGTGTGTCTGCTGCAGTGTGGTCCATGTGCAAGCTGTAACCCTGCCCTGTGTGTCTGCTGCAGTGTGGTCCATGTGCAAGCTGTAACCCTGCCCTGTGTGTCTGCTGCAGTGTGGTCCATGTGCAAGCTGTAACCCTGCCCTGTGTGTCTGCTGCAGTGTGGTCCATGTGCAAGCTGTAACCCTGCCCTGTGTGTCTGCTGCAGTGTGGTCCATGTGCAAGCTGTAACCCTGCCCTGTGTGTCTGCTGCAGTGTGGTCCATGTGCAAGCTGTAACCCTGCCCTGTGTGTCTGCTGCAGTGTGGTCCATGTGCAAGCTGTAACCCTGCCCTGTGTGTCTGCTGCAGTGTGGTCCATGTGCAAGCTGTAACCCTGCCCTGTGTGTCTGCTGCAGTGTGGTCCATGTGCAAGCCGTAACCCTGCCCTGTGTGTCTGCTGCAGTGTGGTCCATGTGCAAGCTGTAACCCTGCCCTGTGTGTCTGCTGCAGTGTGGTCCATGTGCAAGCCGTAACCCTGCCCTGTGTGTCTGCTGCAGTGTGGTCCATGTGCAAGCTGTAACCCTGCCCTGTGTGTCTGCTGCAGTGTGGTCCATGTGCAAGCTGTAACCCTGCCCTGTGTGTCTGCTGCAGTGTGGTCCATGTGCAAGCTGTAACCCTGCCCTGTGTGTCTGCTGCAGTGTGGTCCATGTGCAAGCTGTAACCCTGCCCTGTGTGTCTGCTGCAGTGTGGTCCATGTGCAAGCTGTAACCCTGCCCTGTGTGTCTGCTGCAGTGTGGTCCATGTGCAAGCTGTAACCCTGCCCTGTGTGTCTGCTGCAGTGTGGTCCATGTGCAAGCTGTAACCCTGCCCTGTGTGTCTGCTGCAGTGTGGTCCATGTGCAAGCTGTAACCCTGCCCTGTGTGTCTGCTGCAGTGTGGTCCATGTGCAAGCTGTAACCCTGCCCTGTGTGTCTGCTGCAGTGTGGTCCATGTGCAAGCTGTAACCCTGCCCTGTGTGTCTGCTGCAGTGTGGTCCATGTGCAAGCTGTAACCCTGCCCTGTGTGTCTGCTGCAGTGTGGTCCATGTGCAAGCTGTAACCCTGCCCTGTGTGTCTGCTGCAGTGTGGTCCATGTGCAAGCTGTAACCCTGCCCTGTGTGTCTGCTGCAGTGCTTATGAAATGTTCCCTTCGCTAATCCCTGCAAAAATAAGCCTTTTGCACAGCAGCAATTTAACAGCAGTTAACCAATAAAGGGGTGTATGTTTTCTCTGCCCCAGACTATAATCTACCCCGTGTGGGTTATCCACTCTGAAAGAATGGTGTCGGCCTACCAAAATCTAAAACATTCCACACAGGCAGACACACACATGAACACACCAGGGTTTCCGCTAACCGCTAATAGATGGATTTTGACCCCCCAAATATAAAATGAAACAAATCAAATTGGCGCCAGCCAATTGTCAGGGAGAAAAGAAAAGGGGCATTTCAGCCTATTAATTGATTGAAATACGATGTAGCACGAGAGCTGCTACAGCTCATCAAACAGCTGTTTGTTGCTGCTGGAGTGAAACTTTTATAAGCCCAATAATTGAGCAGCAATTCTAAATGCAATTGCGTGTTAAAAACAATGGCCACGATTAAAAAGAGCTACTATTTTTTTTTTTTTCTGGTCATTTAAGTGTACTTCCCATTCAAGTGCATAGGCAACTAGGCAGGCTTCAGCGCATCACACACCACTTTTCAATGAGCTGGAGGTAGTATGCATTTTGAAAAACATATGCTTTAATTACTTTAAACTTGAACATTTTACTACATATTACGTGGAATTTCTTACCTTGCTTCAAAATAGCCTAGCAAAAATCCCACCAAACACGCAGGCAATTCTTTTATAAAGACTTCCATGTGCCATTGAAACCAGTAGCCTATTTCTCACATTCTATTGCTTTTCAAATCAAATGTATTTAATTGGCCAGTAGCCAAAGGCACAATCCTAGTCATATTCGTAATCCATGCTAGTCTTTAGATCTCTCCCTCTCTCTAAATTTCTCAGATATTTTCATCTCATGAAACCGCTCACATGTGCGCGTAGTCTACTGCATTGTGCACATTGCTGCACTTATAAATATATATTTTCTCACACAGAATGGCAAGATGACCAATAGGATATGTCAACGTTTTTACTACGGGGGATAGTAGATTGACATAGGGCAGTGATTTTGCTGTTCGCTACTCATCTTGTTGGCTGAGGAAAAGTATATGTGGACAGTTATTCTTACATCTTCAAACTGCGCTTTGGAAATCAGTAAGGAGGACGCAAACCATTCCATCGTTGAGTTGCATGTTGTGTTAAGATGAAATACCATAAAGTAAATGTGATTTCTGTCATTCTGAGTCCTGTGGGGGGGACGTCCTAATCAGGTTACTCAGCCAATGCACATGGGTCCAGTACATTTCTTAAATGTCTGGTAAATTAAAATGCTGCCGGTTAAATGTCCAGCACCACATTTTCCTAACGGAAACCCTGACACACACACACACACACACACACAGAGAGACCGAGAGACAGAGAGGGCCAGCGGCTCGTCAGGCTTGGGTAAGATAAGTGTGAAATATGGAGCAAAGTTTAGCCTGTGTAATTATTTGTGAAACATATTATGTGTATGGACGAGTTGAATACCAGTATGCAGTATGAGTTTACAAAACATTAAGAACTGCTCTTTCCATGACAGACTGACCAGGTGAATACTATGATGCCTTATTGTTGTGATAGACCCCGGGATCGAACCCAGGTCTGTAATGACACCTTTGATCGCTGCGCCACTCGGGAGGCCTAAAGAAGGATTTTTAAGCCTTTTAATCCATTGAAACATGGATTGTATGTGTGTGCCATTCAGAGGGTGAATAGGCAAGACAAAAGATTTAGGTGCCTGAATGGGGTATAGTAGTAGGTGCCAGGCGAACCGGTTTGAGTGTGTCAATAACTGCAACACACTCAAGATTCCCGTATGTATCAAGAATGGTCCACCACCCAAAGGACATCCAGCCAACTTGACACAACTGTCAGAATTACTGGAGTCACATGGGCCAGCATCCCTGTGGAATGCTTGACAGGAATAGGAGACAGGAGTCCATGCCCTGACAAATTGAGGCTGTTCTGAGGGAAAAAGGGGGTGCAACTCAATATTAGGAAGGTGTTTCTAGTATATGCCCAGTGTATGCCCCAATGGCTGTTCACGGTGTGTGTGTAGTGGTATGTGTGTTTACAGTACCAGTCAAAGGTTTGGACACACCACCTCATTCCTGTGTTTTTCTTTATTTCTTACTATTTTCTACATTGTAGAATAATAGTGAAGACATCAACACTATGAAATAACACATATGAAATCATGTAGTAACCAAAAAAGTAATCAACCCTGCCTTGTTAAAAGTTAATTTGTGGAATTTAGCCCTATTTAGTAGAAGACCAAGTCCATATTATGGCAAGAACAGCTCAAATAAGAAAATCGAAATGCCAGTCCATTACTTTAAGACATGAAGGTCAGTCAATGCAGTCGCAACAACCATCAAGCGCTATGATGAAACTGGCTCTAATGAGGACCGCCACAGGTAAGGAAGACCCAGAGTTACCTCTGCTGCAGAGTATAAGTTCATTAGTTACCAGTCTCAGATTGCAGCCCAAATAAATGCTTCACAGAGTTCAAGTAACAGACACATCTCATCATCAACTGTTCAGAGGAGACTGCAGGAATCAGGCCTTCATGGTCAAATTGCTGCAAAGAAACCACGTGGTTCCAACCGCACGTGTGGTTCCCACCGTGAAGCATGGAGAAGGAGGTGTGATGGTGCATTGCTGGTGACACTGTCTGTGATTTATTTAGAATTCAAGGCACACTTAATCATCCCAAGGCACACATCATTCAAGGCACACACCATCCCATCTGGTTTGAGCTTAGTTAATTTGTTTTTCAACAGGACAATGACCAAACACACACCTCCAGGCTGTGTAAGGGCTATTTGACCAAGAAGGAGAGTGATAGAATGCTGCATCAGATGACCTGGCCTCCACAATCACCAACCTCAACCCAATTGATATGGTTTGGGATGAGTTGGAATGCAGAGTGAAGGAAAAGCAGCCAACAAGTGCTCAGCATATGTGGGAACTCCTTCAAGACTGTTAGAAAAACATTCCAGGTGAAGCTGGTTGAGAGAATGCCAAGAGTGTGCAAAGCTGTCATCAAGGCAAAAGGTGGCTACTCTGAAGAATCTCAAATATATTTTTATTAGTTTAACACTTTTTTGGCTACCACATGATACCATATGTGTTATTTAATGGTTTTGACATCTTCACTATTATTCTACAATGTATAAAACAGGAAGAAAAAAAGAAAAAAAACCTTGAATGAGTAGGTGTGTCCAAAATGTTGACTGGTACTGTACGTGTGAGGTGTATGTTGGCTTGCGTGCAGTGTGTCAGACCCAGGCTGGGGCCAGCTCTCTGAGCTGTACGTGGTCATGTGAGACTCACTTAGCGGGATCAGCTCCTTTGAAGTAGGCATTAACAGACTCTGTGAAGGCCACAGCAATGGGCAAGGCATCCTGGGACGCCAGGGTCACTGGGCTGGGACCGCGAGACGTCCCTGAGAGTGGGAGAGAATGAGGGGGGGGGGGGGGTGAAATGGAGTGAGGTAGAGAGAGAGGGAGGTAAAGAGGGAGCGGGACAGGTTGAGAGGAAGAGAGAGTAAGACCAAACGAGATGGAATGAGTGTACTGTTATTATTACTGAAGAGTACATAAATTCAACATCAAAAGCATCACACAGTTAAGTTACCAAATAAGGTCAGTCATTACGAAGAAAATGAGGAACAATTCCATTTCAAAATATCCAAGGCATTACATGCAAAAATAATCAAACCTGTCTAGGAATTACATTTTGTTTGAATAAAAGAGGAGGTATTACTAAGTCAGGTTACCATTCATCACTTGAATGAATAACTGTTAGGGATCTTTGAGTAAGAACGTTAAATACTGGAATGAACTTCCTACCTTCCAACTTGTTATTTGTTATTGAACAGAACACGACCATGCTGAACTCGTTATTATGTTGATTACGCTGACAGAGACACTTTAACAAGATATATTTTTCATGAGCAGGCAGACATTGGCGAGCACACAGCAAATCCGAGTGGCCGTTGTTAGTGTGTCACAAATAGGCGCGTGTCCGGGCTGATTGACCACACGCCCTACCTGCAGGCGTTTCACAGCACTTCTCAAAGGTGGGCAGCTTCCCGATGAAACCATCATCCTCTTTAAAAGGCCCAACGAAAGAAAAATAGGAAAGAAACCAAAAAGTCACAGAAAGCAGTGAGATTGATGGTACTGGGCAGGTGAGATGAGGTGAGATTGATGGTACTGGGCAGGTGAGATGAGGTGAGATTGATGGTACTGGGCAGGTGAGATGAGGTGAGATTGATGGTACTGGGCAGGTGAGATGGTACTGGGCAGGTGAGATGAGGTGAGATTGATGGTACTGGGCAGGTGAGATGGTACTGGGCAGGTGAGATGGTACTGGGCAGGTGAGATGAGGTGAGATTGATGGTACTGGGCAGGTGAGATGGTACTGGGCAGGTGAGATGGTACTGGGCAGGTGAGATGGTACTGGGCAGGTGAGATGAGGTGAGATTGATGGTACTGGGCAGGTGAGATGGTACTGGGCAGGTGAGATGGTACTGGGCAGGTGAGATGGTACTGGGCAGGTGAGATGGTACTGGGCAGGTGAGATGGTACTGGGCAGGTGAGATGAGGTGAGATTGATGGTACTGGGCAGGTGAGATGGTACTGGGCAGGTGAGATGGTACTGGGCAGGTGAGATGAGGTGAGATTGATGGTACTGGGCAGGTGAGATGAGGTGAGATTGATGGTACTGGGCAGGTGAGATGGTACTGGGCAGGTGAGATGGTACTGGGCAGGTGAGATGAGGTGAGATTGATGGTACTGGGCAGGTGAGATGAGGTGAGATTGATGGTACTGGGCAGGTGAGATGGTACTGGGCAGGTGAGATGGTACTGGGCAGGTGAGATGAGGTGAGATTGATGGTACTGGGCAGGTGAGATGGTACTGGGCAGGTGAGATGGTACTGGGCAGGTGAGATGAGGTGAGATTGATGGTACTGGGCAGGTGAGATGGTACTGGGCAGGTGAGATGGTACTGGGCAGGTGAGATGAGGTGAGATTGATGGTACTGGGCAGGTGAGATGGTACTGGGCAGGTGAGATGAGGTGAGATTGATGGTACTGGGCAGGTGAGATGGTACTGGGCAGGTGAGATGGTACTGGGCAGGTGAGATGGTACTGGGCAGGTGAGATGAGGTGAGATTGATGGTACTGGGCAGGTGAGATGAGGTGAGATTGATGGTACTGGGCAGGTGAGATGGTACTGGGCAGGTGAGATGGTCCTATTACCCCTGTGGATAGACCTAGTACCCCCAGGTGTCCTAGTACCCATGTGGATAGACCTAGTACCCCGAGGGGTCCTATTACCCCTGTGGATAGCCCTAGTACCCCCAGGTGTCCTAGTACCCATGTGGATAGACCTAGTACCCCCAGGGGTCCTAGTACCCCTGTGGATAGACCAAGTACCCCCAGGTCCTAGTACCCCTGTGGATAGACCAAGTACCCCCAGGTCCTAGTACCCCTGGTTAGGAACCACTGCAGAAGAGGGAGAAGGAGGAAGAGAGGAGACTCACTTTGGCTGAGGAGAAACAGAGGACAGGGAGAAAGGAGGAACTCTGGTTCCGGAGAGGAGAGGGAGGGACGGAAGATACGCTCAGGCCCTGTGAGGAGGAGGGGAGTGAGAGAAGGAGAGAAACCCAATAAGGTTTAAAGACAAGAAGTGGGTTTAGGTTAGGTGAGAGGGGAGGAAATATATAAGGGAGGAGAGGAAAGGAAATACGAGAGGGAGGAGAGGGACTATATAAAAGAGGAAGGAGGAGAGGAAAGGGAATACAAGGGAGAAGAGGGATGAGAGGAAGTAGTAAAGAAATATGAATTGAGGGAGACGGGGTGAAAGGAGAAGAGGGGAATGGAGAGAAGAAGACTGTAAAAGAGGAGAAGTGAAGAGATGACCATAGAGAGAGGAGGTGATGGAGCTTGGTTATGTCCTTAATCCTTACCCACTGTGGGTGTGTTGGAGGCACTGAGAGAGGCGGTAGAGGACAGGGAGGAGGAGCTCTCTGCCCGGGCCAGGGGAGCAGCCGGAGGAGGACTGGCGTTGGACAACATCTTGGTCGGGCTGAACGGCTGCACCTGGTTGGTTGGACAGCACAAACCCAGAAATCAACCAATGGTAATGGGTTCCACTAATTAACCCCATACAGTGTAAATAACAAGAGCAAAAAAATAAATGTAGTCCATTATCATGAATCAATAGAGAATGGTTCCACAAATCAATACTCTGATGCCCACAGTTTAGGTTCTCTAAGTCTAGTGAAGATACTGCAGATTCTCTATCAGATAGTTGGCAGGTACTCTCGGTGGAGATTGACGATGGGCAGGTAGGTACTCTCGGTGGAGATTGACGATGGGCAGGTAGGTACTCTCGGTGGAGATTGACGATGGGCAGGTAGGTACTCTCGGTGGAGATTGACGATGGGCAGGTAGGTACTCTCGGTGGAGATTGACGCTGGGCAGGTAGGTACTCTCGGTGGAGATTGACGCTGGGCAGGTAGGTACTCTCGGTGGAGATTGACGATGGGCAGGTAGGTACTCTCGGTGGAGATTGACGATGGGCAGGTAGGTACTCTCGGTGGAGATTGACGATGGGCAGGTAGGTACTCTCGGTGGAGATTGACGATGGGCAGGTAGGTACTCTCGGTGGAGATTGACGATGGGCAGGTAGGTACTCTCGGTGGAGATTGACGATGGGCAGGTAGGTACTCTCGGTGGAGATTGACGATGGGCAGGTAGGTAATCTCGGTGGAGATTGACGATGGGCAGGTAGGTACTCTCGGTGGAGATTGACGATGGGCAGGTAGGTACTCTCGGTGGAGATTGACGATGGGCAGGTAGGTACTCTCGGTGGAGATTGACGATGGGCAGGTAGGTACTCTCGGTGGAGATTGACGATGGGCAGGTAGGTACTCTCGGTGGAGATTGACGATGGGCAGGTAGGTACTCTCGGTGGAGATTGACGATGGGCAGGTAGGTACTCTCGGTGGAGATTGACGATGGGCAGGTAGGTACTCTCGGTGGAGATTGACGATGGGCAGGTAGGTACTCTCGGTGGAGATTGACGATGGTCAGGTACTCTCGGTGGAGATTGACGCTGGGCAGGTACTCTCGGTGGAGATTGACGCTGGGCAGGTACTCTCGGTGGAGATTGACGATGGGCAGGTAGGTACTCTCGGTGGAGATTGACGATGGGCAGGTAGGTACTCTCGGTGGAGATTGACGATGGGCAGGTAGGTACTCTCGGTGGAGATTGACGATGGGCAGGTAGGTACTCTCGGTGGAGATTGACGATGGGCAGGTAGGTACTCTCGGTGGAGATTGACGATGGTCAGGTACTCTCGGTGGAGATTGACGCTGGGCAGGTACTCTCGGTGGAGATTGACGCTGGGCAGGTACTCTCGGTGGAGATTGACGCTGGGCAGGTACTCTGAATTGAGATTGACGCTGGGCAGGTACTCTGAATTGAGATTGACGCTGGGCAGGTACTCTGAATTGAGATTGACGCTGGGCAGGTACTCTGAATTGAGATTGACGCTGGGCAGGTACTCTGAATTGAGATTGATACTGGGAGGGTACTCACAATTTCATTGATTCCTGTGAGTTTTCCTGTGGGTAGTTTGGGTCTGGAAGAGGGTCGTGGAGGAGCCACCATGGCCCCAGTTTGAGGGGTAGTGGGTCTGGCCAGGGCAGGCACTGCAGGGAGGAGGGGAGACAAAAAGGAAAGGACTAAGAATCCAGGGTATGATAAGGTAAAACATGCTGCACTATATGTAATATACTTCTGATACAATTCTTAACAGGTTCCGTGCATTTTTTACTTTTTAAACATCACTCATCAACACAGAAGTCAAGACATGCACAAATTCTGAAACATAAAATACAGAACAAAATTCCGATCACTCACAAAACTGTGTTAACAATTCTCTAAGGCAGACAAGCATATGCCCCTCAAAACAAAAACACACATTAAATAAAAAATACATTATACAACCAAACATATTGTAAATAAGGTTGAAATAAAATAATAGTTATAAAAGCTGGAAACTGAAAAAAATGGTTTTAAAAAGTAGTACAAAAGAGAAAAATGGCAAAGGCAGAACTTGACACTACTAGTTTATGCCATGCTAGAGGTTACCATTGTGTGCTTGGCTAGCTGCTGCTGCCACCCCCACTGTCAGTGCTGAAAAGACCTCAGGGACAGAGGAGGTGCTGACCTCCACAACCCCACTGCTCAGCACCATCTTATTATAGGGATCAGCGGGGTCATCAGAGAAGAAACAGATGGACCGGCAAGACTGAGGCCTGCCGGTAGGAGGGTTAGACTGGGTCCGGTCGCGGTTGACCGGACCTGTACCCGGACAGCAGCTCTGCTGGCGTCGGACTGGCACAAAGTCGTGGTTGACGTCGATCCACTGGCTCTGGGACCTGGTAAAGGCAGACTGGTTCTCTCCCTGAGGCACGCTGGTTGGGTCTGGGCCTGGGGTTGGTTCTATGGGCTCATCCTGCCGGGTGATGGGGGTCCTCTGGGCCCGGGCTGGGATGGGCTTCAGGGCCAGAAAGGGGTCAGCTGGTGAGTTCCATGGAGAGAAGGTGGTGGTGGTAGTAGTGGTGGTAGTAGTGGTGGTGGAGGAAGGTAGAGGGGTGACCTCTCCTTTGGCCTGCTGCAGGCCGTCTGCCAGTGGGGGAGAGGAGAACTCCTGCTGTAACACCCCCTCATCTGTTGATGGCACATGATAGTCCAGGGCAGGGCAGAGTGATGAACCTATACCACAGAGTAAGGAGGAACCATACTAGCTAACATTTACAAAGATACTCATGCAAACATCTTTACATTCCTACGTCATATAATGATTTTTGTTGCATTATACTGAACTAGTAATTTTTTTTTTCTTCACTCAAAGAACAAGGCTTGGGGATGCCCATCTACTATAATGAAACTATAGTTTCCATCTATGGAACAGCCAGGTGTAGGCATAGTTCACTGTGAACTGCAATCCTATGCAATCTCTGAGCAACATTAGGCAATGCGAGTGTCGGGCTGTGACAGGAATGAATGCCTGGCATGTTTCAGTCTTAACTGGTAATAAATAGTGTTAGAGGATTACAGCTGGTTGAGAGGATATCAGCTACTCTGACTTGGAGTGTTAGGTCCTCACACCACGCAGACACGCAGAGCCACACAGCGCTCTCAGCTTATCTAGGCAGGGCTCTCAATCCAACACTAATTCAGTTATCCATCTTCCTCATTGGATTGGTTGAACAAAGTATACACAACTACAACTAACAGTCCATCACTGAAATCCTACAATAAAAGAGTGGATTGGAGTAAAATAATCACCAAACACCAACAAGCAACTGAATAAGACATTGGATGCAATGTTAAGGGTTTTTGTAACGGAGGTTAGATAGTTGGACACTGATTCAGTACAGCGCAACCGCACAGAAAACACTGGTGTAAATGGGTGCAGCTAGGGCAAACATTTTACCTGCCTCCCCTGGCAGAAACACAGGGGACTCGTTAATGTGTAGAGGACATAGAGGAATGGAGAGGAAAAGAGAGTCGATGTCTGGAGGAGGAGGCGGGGGGAAAGGGGGAGAAAGGAGGGTTAACACACAGAGATAGGCTAAAATAACTACCTGCAAAAGAACAAAGTCAGAAAGCCCTACATAATCACAAAACTAGAGCCTAATCATCTCTTTCAGGCTTGCCAAATGACTGACTCCAAAGCAGATGCATGTTTGCAGTTCAGTCAGGGCCAGATGAATGTGTTGTATGTGTGTATTAATGGCTGGTAATGCCTGTATTTTACAGAGAGCTTAAACAGGTCTTTAAAGGACTTAAGAGTCATCACAGTATCCTAACCAGAGGACTTTACACTGATTTTTTGGCTTTTAAGGAGGAACTTTTGACAATAACGAGATAGTGTTTGACAACATACATGCCAATAGGCCTTATCACCAACCCTCTGACCCAAACTAGGTGCCAATTAACTGTGGATTACGATTAACCCAGGCAATGGGTCAGTGCTAACGTAACTATTTCAACACACAGTCAGTCAGTCAGTCAGTCACACAGAGACTCCACACTACATAACCCTTGGCACTGAAACCATCTTCTCACATATCTGTACTGGAGTGAGAGGCAGGACAGTGTGAACGAGAGAAAGAGGGATGTAAAGGAAATGAAAATAAACTAAACACACGTGTACTTACAAATGCAAATAAAGCCCCCCCCCCCCACACACACAGCCAAATGCAAATAAAGCCCCCCCCCCCCCACACACACACACACACAGCCAAATGCAAATAAAGCCCCCCCCCCCCCACACACACACACAGCCAAATGCAAATAAAGCCCCCCCCCCACACACACACAGCCAAATGCAAATAAAGCCCCCCCCCCACACACACAGCCAAATGCAAATAAGCCCCCCCCACACACACACAGCCAAATGCAAATAAAGCCCCCCCCCACACACAGCCAAATGCAAATAAAGCCCCCCCCTCACACACACAGCCAAATGCAAATAAAGCCCCCCCCCCCACATACACACACAGCCAAATGCAAATAAAGCCCCCCCCCACACACACAGCCAAATGCAAATAAAGCCCCCCCCCACACACACGCACAGCCAAATGCAAATAAAGCCCCCCACACACACAGCCAAATGCAAATAAAGCCCCCCCCCCCCCCCCCCCACACACACACACACACACACAGCCAAATGCATACTAATCAAACTGTAACAATAATTCTTCATCAAATAAAAGAACAAAGCTTAAAAGACATAAATAACAAATAACAAAACTGTAAATAAAATAAACTGTAAATAAAATAAAGTAAATGGGCAAAACCCACACGACACTTGATGTCAAACTTGCAAAAAAATAAGCAAAAAGGTTACAGGTTACATGACCTATTAGAAAGTCATATCAACAATAAACACACAAACAAAACATGTTCAGTGACACAGACACACACGTTCCGTTTAGGTTGGGAGTGAGCATCCAAAACCAGCCCGCAAAAATAAAGTAAACAGTAAAATTACCATGAATTCTGCAAAAAATGGGTTTGATTTAGGAAATCTGTTCCAAAATATTCCCACAGATAAAATAGACATATGTGAGTGTCTCAATGTAATAAAATACCATTTATTTTCTTGTCAATGTGTACAGTAGGAGCTTACTACTGTTGTTGAGCTGTGCAGGGGACTACCTGGCCTACATGTGGAGCTTTTTACAATTTTAATATCATTTAACCTTTATTTAACTATGTGGGGTCATGTCTGTATCAGTAGTAGTTTGAGGTAATAGTGAAAACCAAAGCCATTTATAAAGAGAGTTCATTATCCAGACAGAACCCCATCATGGTCGGCACCGACCTCACTCAGCCACCCATAGGAATACATTGAAACACTCTGTTACGCTTGAAGGGCGGGGCTTACCTGTTGATGAGGACACTGAGGAGGAGGAGCCTCTTAGGGTGGGGGCGGGACAGAACGGATCCAGTGAGAGAAGGTCATTATTGAGAGCAGGTCTACTGCTGAGAGAGCGAGAGAGAGAGGAGGGATGGATAGAGAAAGGGGGAGAAAGTGATGTGGAAATGAGAGCAATTACTAAACAGTGAGAGTAGGGCAATCAAGTGTGTGTATCAAGTGTTTCTGAGCCAATTTGTATCTGTAATAGTTAGGAGAATCTTTATCCTGTACTTACTCATTGAAATATGTTGACATCCTGGCCTTTCCCAACTCATCACCTGGTTGAGAAGAGAACATACAAATAACAACCTTAACCTCAGCAAGGTTACATAGGTGGAGGGAACATCCTGTCCCATACCCCCCCACCACCCAGACAGGCGTTTAAACACACACTGTAGGGAGCAAGAGAGCACATGCTACAGGATAGGGCTGCAGTGCTCTCTGTGTGGCTCACACTAGTGTGTTAATGTGTTATTTGTACAGTAGCAGAGGTTCCCCACCCAGCAAGACATTCCTCGATTGGTCCCAAATATAACCCATTTTATTTTCAGATCTACATTAAACTACGTAGCTCCTTGCGACTGTGGCAAACAGATAGTGTTAGAAAAGCTTTGTTAAATGCTGAAGATCATTGTTTTTAAGCACTGCTTTATTAGCTTGCATGTTCGTTTGTGTTAGCTTTAGCTGTAGAGTACAGTATTAACCACAGGGAGCTGAGGTGGGGGTGTGGAGGTCTACTTGGCATGGCATGTTTGGTGGGTGTGGTGGTGGTTTTGGGGGGGGCAGACTGACTAGAGAGGTACGTATAGTACTCACCTAGCACCTGAGAGCCTATCGCTGAGTGGGAATGCATTCCTGACAGCCCTGAGCATGTTTAAAACACATGGCTATGAATCTCTTAACTCTACCAAATATACATAGTATCAGCCTTAAACTCTATCAAAAAGTTGCATTATCAGTATTAGCTCTATCAAATTGATAAAATACTTTAAAACTATAACTTGATATGATGGTAATATGAATATCAAAGGATAATAAAGTGATGTTATTTAAACTGTGTATAATGCTACTTAATATATTTGTGATATATTTATTTCTTCATGGTTTACTTGCTAACATCCACTAGTAGTTCACAGTTTGAGACAGTTCCGTGACTTGTTGCATTCCTTTATAGACAACTAATTCATTTGTTCGAGCAGAAAATCAAACACAGCAAAATATTCAAATTGTAGCCAAAAACTCAGGAGGAAAAATATAATTTCTGACATGCAAAATAAAAACAAGCAATTAAGCAATCAATCTTACTCATAGCTTAGAGGAGGAACAGGAGTCCCCTCTCAAATACACACATATAAAAAACTAACTAAGTTTACTTTAGCTGGGGATATGTTGGTTTTGGCGAGGTTGCTAGGATTTTTTATTTTCTTTAAGAATGACCTGAGGCAAGAAAAATGAAGTTAAAAAGTCAGAAATGGTCGCAGCCATCAAACAGAGGAGGAGGAGAGGTGGGGGAGGGGGTGTCAAATAAAATACTCACTGGATTGGTTCCTTCGCATCTGACCCTGAGAATATAAACACACATTAATTAACTACAGATAGGATAAGACACACAGAACTTCAGCCCTCATCCTCCACAATCCCAAAACATACTTTACTGTACAAAGACAAAATGAATATCAGAGAAAAGTACATTTGAAGTAAATGTATGTAAAACATGGTTGTATCTGGAATGTTCGTCAGTACTTGGATGCCTTTATTATAACAGACAGTAGGTGATTTGGCATAGGTCCTAGATGGAACCAATCTTCAGTAGTGCAGGGTCAATTCACTTCTGCCTGTACACAGTATCTCGAACTACACCTATTTAAGATGACAGCTCAACATTCCTCAATGTGTTACTCTTTCAGAATCAACACTTGTGTAATAACTTACTTCCTGAATAACACTTTCTAAAAACAGAGATATGCACAATACAGGCGATATTTATCAGGTGAGGTACGGTACTCACAATACAGGCAATATTTATCAGGTGGGGTACGGTACTCACAATACAGGCAATATTTATCAGGTGGGGTACGGTACTCACAATACAGACGATATTTATCAGGTGGGGTACGGTACTCACAATACAGGCGATATTTATCAGGTGGGGTACGGTACTCTCAATATAGGCAATATTTATCAGGTGGGGTACGGTACTCACAATACAGCCGATATTTATCAGGTGGGGTACGGTACTCACAATACAGGCGATATTTATCAGGTGGGGTACGGAACTCACAATACAGGCTATATTTATCAGGTGGGGTACGGTACTCACAATACAGGCTATATTTATCAGGTGGGGTACGGTACTCACAATACAGGCTATATTTATCAGGTGGGGTACGGTACTCACAATACAGGCTACATTTATCAGGTGGGGTACGGTACTCACAATACAGGCTACATTTATCAGGTGGGGTACGGTACTCACAATACAGGCTACATTTATCAGGTGGGGTACGGTACTCACAATACCAAAAAACTGTCCCGAACTAAAATAGAATTGATACATGGAAATGTTGAAAAGCGTATTATTAACTATTCCCTGAGGAGAGGCCTTTTCCACATCAATTTTAAAGAGACAGTAAATCACAGGATTAAGCTTCTCAGACACATACCAGACATTAAACCTAGGGTGAAAAATGCAGCCGCACAGAACAGACAGGACACAGTATCTAACCCCGCACTGCCATCAATCAGGTATGAGCGAGAGAGGAGAGAGGAGAGGGAGAGAGATATTCAAACACTAACAGAGGCAACCAACAGAAGATCTGATGTACTTCTGTGTGACCCAATGGAAACTAAGACCATCAATTCCAATAAAGCCTTTATTGACACACTGAAAAAGGAGAGGGAGAAAGAAGGAGGAGAGGAACAGAAGGGGTTTAGAGGGAGGCAGCTGAAGCGTCAAAGCGCCGTGGTGCTGTGAGGCCTGGGTTTAGTCCCACAGGCACTAAGCAACAAATGGGTTCAATTACGGCTGTAGCCCGCCACACACACAGTCACACTACAGATCTCCACACACACACACTACAGATCTCCACACACACACACACACACTACAGATCGCCACACACACTACAGATCTCCACACACACACACACTACAGATCTCCACACACACACACACACACACACTACAGATCTCCACACACAGTCACACATAAACCATTCCGGCTTCCACTGCTGTTTCAATAAAGGAACTAACAGCACAGGAGGGAACTGATAAGGAGAAAGACAAAATGGCAAGAAATTGATGCAACGTTCATTATCGCCTAGATTTTTTAACTAGAGAACATTTAGCGCAGAACATTTCTGTCAATATTAAGGTGGAAATAAAATACTTAAGATTTGAAGGAGGGAGCAATAAACTAAAACGGAGGGAATATTCCGGTACTTAGGTGAAAGTCCAAACAGAAGAAACAGTAGAGGTTGCTGCTGTTTGTCGTTGGACTGAGAAAATATTTGAAATGTTAAGTCCTGCTGTCGAGAAAAAACTCATTTGTAATGAACCAAATCCGAATTTCAGGCCTTGGAAAAGCCAGAGAATGTTTTTCCTCAAGAAACTTCTTAATCCTTCAAAAAGGACAAAGAAATTCTCCATAATGTAATGGTCGACTAACCCCATAAAGAATCACATACAAGTAATGTCCAAACCCAGCAGCAAAATGCCCTAATAAAACAAGAGTAAATACCAATAGAGAGATAGAGAGAGCATGGTAGACCGAGGGGGAGAGCCCTTTAGAGTGGTAGGACTCCTCTAGCTGAAATGGGGGAGCTCACACAACCACCTCCTGAAGCAGCACACGGACTGTTCACACACACTACTGTTTTAAAGTTTAACGGCAGGCGCTATTTCCACCCTGAGCAGGCAGACAGAGAGCGCGGCTCAGAGATTTAGAGATGATATGGCCAGTCAGTCAGTCAGTCAAAGTTGAATGGAGAGGTCAACTCCAGGCCTAAAGGTCAGGCCAGGCTCTGCGTGCTGGAGCTCTGACAGGCTCTGCATGCCATCTCATCCCATTACGTGACAGCAGGGTGAACTGGGGTGTGACTACTGACTCTACTGTAACACCATGCAACTAGTTGTACAGCAGTGGTACCACCGCTTTTAAACAGACGGTTCAGAACCTAGAGACAAGGCCATTCCACCTGCGCCAACCGTTGTGTTCAAGTACAGCAAGAGAGAAAACAAGTGACCAAAACCGAAGACTATTTGTGATACATTTTTACCCTACCGGTCAAACACAGAAAAACAAATACAAAATGATGTTTGAATTATGACTCATGCATTGAAATCTCCATCTTTAAAGAAAAACTCCCAACTGAACCTTCTGAATGAGCTCACTCACTCCTACTGTCCACAGTGACTCATCTTAGACAGTTGAGACAATGGTTCAAACAGGCTAAAGAACAGAATAAGGCAAAAATGACATTCAAATATGTATGATACCGTCTAATGATTCTGGTAGAGGGCTTTATGACCAAGTACCCATTCCCAGATCTTACAGTGGAAATTCAATGTACTATTGCCCTCTAGTGTTAGAGAGGAGAAGGGACAGACAGACTGACGGGGAACTGCCGCTCAGACAAACAGAGAGAGAGAGAGTAGACTAAGGTTAGTGAATGGGTGTAGCTGAAGTGTACGGAGGAAACATCTTTAGAGACAGAATACATCAGAACGTTGATCTCTTTCTACATGCTTACAGATGTATTTCTGTGGTAGTGATGTTTATGCAACTTTCTATATTAATGTTGTAGGATACAGGATTTGAACCTTATCCAAGTGTGTATCCAATATACAAGTGTGAAGGACTCCTCCACCAAGGTGGGAGGTGAGGAAGTATTGATTGTTATATTGATCAGATAGTTTGTGTGTCTGGTCTACTCTCCAATGTGTGCTTGGAATCTCTGGCAATCTGACAGAATTGTGGAGCAACAGGTTTCTATCAAATTAAGTCGTACGGAGTTGAAGTACCGAGGTTGGTGGCGATAGGCTGATGTTTCCAATGGAGGCCTTGAGTTGGTCGATGGTGGCTCGGCTTTGTTGCGTCCTGTTGTTGGGCGCCACCGGCTTGATTTCCACACGGAACTTCCTGGGTTCATCCTCGTCCTCCGAGTCACTCGACGAATAGAACGAGTTCTCTTTGGCATGTGGATCACGGATTAAGGAAGCAGAACTGATTATAACACCATGCCAGATTAGTGGCTATACAGTATGGCAATATGGTAACAAGGCCAACAGAGGACATCACAACCCCAGCAGATGAAGGAATGATAAGAAGAGTTTGAAGACAGTGTTGGAAGGTTAACAGTGTTAAAGTGTGAGTATTGAGGAAGGATATCATTTTGGTTGCGGTCTTCCGGTCTGATGCAGAAGCCATCTTCATCAACCGTGGGGACATTCTAGAACAAACACAACAACAGTAATGCATCACTTAGTAATGCACTTAAGCATTTCCTGCTGTGTGTGTGAGACTCACAGCGTTTTGGAAGTCTATGGTGCCATAGTATCCAGGAGGAACTCCATTGGTATTGTTCTACAGCCCAGAGGAGACACAGAGAGACACAGAGAGAGAGACACAGAGAGAGAGTAGAGACACACAGAGAGACACACACAGAGAGAGTAGAGACACAGAGACCGAGAGACAGACACACAGAGAGACCGAGAGACAGACACACAGAGAGACCGAGACAGACACACAGAGAGACCGAGACAGACACACAGAGAGACCGAGACAGACACACAGAGAGACCGAGACAGACACACAGAGAGACCGAGACAGACACACAGAGAGACCGAGACAGACACACAGAGAGACCGAGACAGACACACAGAGAGACCGAGACAGACACACAGAGAGACCGAGACAGACACACAGAGAGACCGAGACACAGACACACAGAGAGACCGAGACACAGACACACAGAGAGACCGAGACACAGACACACAGAGAGACCGAGACACAGACACACAGAGAGACCGAGACAGACACACAGAGAGACCGAGACAGACACACAGAGAGACCGAGACAGACACACAGAGAGACCGAGACAGACACACAGAGAGACCGAGACAGACACACAGAGAGACCGAGACAGACACACAGAGAGACCGAGACAGACACACAGAGAGACCGAGACAGACACACAGAGAGACCGAGACAGACACACAGAGAGACCGAGACAGACACACAGAGAGACCGAGACAGACACACAGAGAGACCGAGACAGACACACAGAGAGACCGAGACAGACACACAGAGAGACCGAGACAGACACACAGAGAGAGAGAGACAGACAGACAGAGACAGACAGACAGACAGACAGACAGAGAGACAGACAGAGAAACAGACAGAGAAACAGACAGAGAAACAGACAGAGAAACAGACAGAGAAACAGACAGAGAAACAGACAGAGAAACAGACAGAGAAACAGACAGAGAAACAGACAGAGAAACAGAGACAGAGAGAGAGAGAAACAGAGAGAGAGAGAAACAGAGAGAGAGAGAGAGAAAGGAAACATGGCAGTTTAGCTATCATACTGTTTTACTTGTACTTGAGAATAATAATTGCAATACTATTGCATAATATTACAAAGTAATTCCCAATAAAATTGGGATTCACATTATAGTATTAAATTAATATGATTCAAATAAATGTAACTAGAAATATACTCACAGCAGGTTCAACTTCTGTCGACTCCCTGAGACCCACCAAAAGAAACAACGTTTCATTTCAGACTAATTTAATATTCTCTGAATTCAGGCCAATGATGCAGAATTAATATTTATCATCAAGACAACCCTAATAAAACTAAACATGATTTATACTAATCTTAGATGATTTGAAACCGAATTTAGAGACTGTTCATTAAGCCATCTTAAATGAGTTCCAGGCAGTGGAAAGTAAATCATTAAAATGGACAGTTTATAAACTACTTATACGTCCTTTATAAATCAAGTTTAAAAGTAGAAGCTACTAACGTCGAGTCTGTGTCCTTGTTGTCTTTCCGGCGGATGGCAAATGTTTTCCTCTTTCTGGGTTTGGCTCCTAGTAACACACCAGAGAAGTATGTGAGAAATGTCTGATAGATTTCTTCAATTTTATTAGACAAATATGACAACTCCAAACCAAAAAGAAAATCGGATAAATCAAATCCCTTTATGAAACACTTTTACTTCTTTAGATGTTCTGCAGCAGAGCTGGAGAAGTGGCCAGACAACTTAAAACGTTTAGACTTCTTTAGATGTTCTGCAGCAGAGCTGGAGAAGTGGCCAGACAACTTAAAACGTTTAGACTTCTTTAGATGTTCTGCAGCAGAGCTGGAGAAGTGGCCAGACAACTTAAAACGTTTAGACTTAAAATGTTCCCACACATTTAGGTGTGAAAAATATCAAGTCCGACTTTTATGAAATTTCACACTGTTTTCTGTTGGTCTGTTTTTTTCCATTGAGGAGAGAATAAACTATAGAAAATAAGTGCACAAGCGCGGTGTGTGTGTGTGTGTGTGTGTGTGACTTACCTTCAGTGGCGATGGCAGTGTTGCATTCTTCAAACTCAATAGGACCTGATAATACAGAAAACCTAATTTAGGTTCATTTGCTGGCAGTGCCCTAAACGCATCGCACACACACAACCTATCACACACACACGACTTGGCAGGAACAGAGGGTCCAGCTTGGCACACACACATGTTAAACTAAGTGGTCTCTGCTGAACCCAGAGGGCAGACATGGTCAATGGCAGAGTCAACACAGTGTCTGGTAGCCATCAGCAAGATGTGACTCTATCCTGAACCAGGGGAAAATACTACAGCACACAAGATACACTGTAGTGTAGTGTAGCACACACACACACACTACAGCATGTTCCACACACAAACTACTCCTCAGTCACTTCCTCTCTCACACACACACACAACAGCATGTTCCACACACACACACACACTACAGCATGTTCCTCACACAAACTATTCCTCATTCACTTCCTCTCTCTCTCTCACACACACACACTACAGCATGTTCCACACACAAACTATTCCTCAGTCACTTCCTTTCTCACACACAGACACTACAGCATGTTCCACACACAAACTATTCCTCAGTCACTTCCTCACACACACACACACACACACACTACAGCATGTTCCACACACAAACTATTCCTGTCACTTCCTCTCTCTCACACACACACACACACACACTACAGCATGTTCCACACACAAACTATTCCTGTCACTTCCTCTCACACACACACTACAGCATGTTCCACACACAAACTATTCCTCAGTCACTTCCTCTCTCTCTCACTCACACACACACACACACACACACTACAGCATGTTCCACACACAAACTATTCCTCTCTCTCACATACACTTTCTCATGGACGGACACAGATCTCAGAGACAGAATTTAAGTTCTACATAGGCCTACTGTAAACCTGCACAACAGAGACCAAACCGCTCTAAAACAACCAATCAACTAAGGTGGACAGACAGAACCCACTGACCTGACCTGCCCTTCAGTACACACAGAATGGCTCATAAGGCCACACACACACTAGGCTACACTACACTGAGTAAACACACACTGAGTAAAAACACACACACACTAGGCTACACTACACCCATACACTAGGCTATGTTTTAAAAACAAGAAATTGCCAAATCTGCTGGGAGGAATGCCCTTGGTCTAATCTGGAGCCGAACCAGACGCTGATTTTCACAAGAACAACAGCAATTATTTATATAGAAATTGAGAAAGAACCTAAAGAAAAACAACAAAGATCATGCTTAATTTAATGTTCATCAATTCTACATATTTACCTCCGAGCTCTTGCACTTGGAATGCCTCGCTTCGAGAGCGTCTGGAGAACACATTAACGAGGGGTTTTCATAAGGTCGGATATGCATTATCACACACACGCAAACACACACACACACACACACACACACACACACACACACACACAAACACGCTACTGAAAAAGCAGCGGAAAATATACGTGTCAATCAATGGACCCCATATGATTTTAGAGTCAACGGTTAGAAAAGAGATCTCTACGGTTAGAAAAGAGATTGTCTTATGGTTATTAAGTAAAGATAGTAAGACGATGAGCGGGGAAATTAGGACTTTTACTTTGTTTTAAGTGAAAACATAAAAATAGATGAATAATCAATGAGTAATAAATAAATTCCTCTGAATACACGGTTAGAGTGGTAGCGTCTATAATACATGGAATGAATATTATTTTGTTAACTACGTTATTTATTCTGTCTGTTGATATAGAAAGCTAGGGGTTCTGTGAATACACAGCCTCTTCATCACAACACAGATCTGTTCCAAGTTCCCTTTTGAGCGTTTATCTTCTTAAAAGCTAATGCACGACCAGGACACGACCAGGGCACGACACGACCAGGACACGACACGACCAGGGCACGACCAGGGCACGACCAGGACACGACCAGGACACGACGTCTCCCTCCATGGCAGACCATGGAGGGAGAGAAGAGAGTAGGCCAGCCTCGGGCAAGATTTTATTTCCTTGGCACTAAAATGTCTTGACCTGAAAAAACAAAGCTAATGATATATTAGTGCAGTGTATATGGCAACAGCAGTTCGATGCAGTCCCAGAGAATGTCAGTTGTGGGCAAAATGCATCGTTCGACATGCGCAGCGCTTGGAGAAGCTCAGGGAAGCGGTAAGTCACGAGAGGCACGCATCACGCCAAGTGACGTCGAAAAAGTACACAAAGTGACGTCGATGAAGTACACCAATCTACTCTACTGTGCAATATCAGGCCCTCTCTGGTTAGCTTTTCACCGCCGGCGAACACACACTGATGTGACTGCTGTTTGTGTGTGCGTGTTCCGTTCCAATTAAAAAAGAATTCCACGCTCATCAAATAACTAGTTCACGAGAGAGAAGGAGATCGAGCGAGAGAGAGACCTGCCCACTGCGCCATCCCTAATCCACACAGCATTGACAACAAGCAGGTATAGTTAACTAAGTGAAGAGGGAACCATAACCTCCTACAGTAGTCAGCAGTTGCTGGTGTTGCTAAATCCCCATAATCACCAATTCTAAAACAATAATAATAAACATATTTGAGTAATAATGTCTGAAGACCATACTTAGGCTCCTCCACATGAAGACTGACCAAAACGGGCAACAAAAATGTAAGCACAGGGCAGGAACCTTTCGCTGACAGCATCCTACAGCTGACAATATTTACACACACTGACTACAGCAGAAAACCTACACCAGACATGCCAATCTTACCTAAACCTGCACAGTTGGCATTAGGATCTGTTTAAACATTTCATAAACAGACAGATGACTGTTTATGTAGAGGTTATTTTATCTCATTCCTCTCTCTGTGAGGGAAGCAGTCACGCATGAGCGGAGGATGGCTTTTTCAATTGCATATGCTTCACATGGAGCTCAGAGCGGGAAAGAGGGAGGAAGAGGAACGAAGGGGTTTGCGTGTCTGGCTCGCTGCCAGTTGACAGCTCAGCTGGATATCAGTGAACACTACGAACCCCCCTGCCTAGCAGCGTGTCACTTTGAGACTGTTTCTGTGGTAGAAAGTTTATTCAACCTCTCTCTCTCTAAAGGCGCAGGATCGGCCATCCGTTCAGCTATTTCATCAAGGGACAGGCAGGTTATTGTTATGACATGGCCTAGGCCGCGGTGAGATCTCTAATGAACAGCTTGATACGGGGAGGAATTCTACAACTGCTTTCAGCCCTCAATTAATTCTGCTGTCAAAACAAATGAAGGCCGGCGCTGTTCAGACGCCCCATCTGGACACAGGGGTCAGGGGTCACCGTTTGTATACACACAAACACACCCCTTTGTGTCGCCTACCTGATGTGATGGGGTGCGAGCCCCAGGGAAAGCCACAATGGAAAACACTATATATATTGTAAGATTTCCCTTGCTTACCGTAGCATGTCATAGTTTACACAGTCACTGTTGAGCTCTTCATCCCCAAAAGAGCTCGCTTCTGGCTGCTTAGTTCAGTCTGTAGCCTAAACACAGCAAAGAGTGTGTTTGTGTGTGTATGCGTGTGTGTGTATGCACGTGCGTGTGTATGCATGCGCGTGTGTGTGTGTATGCATGCGCGGGAGTGTGTATGCATGCGCGGGAGTGTGTATGCGTGTGTGTGTATGCATGCGCGTGAGTGTGTATGCGTGAGTGTGTATGCATGTGCGTGCGTATAGCAAAGCCACCCTGACCCTGTACTGGCCTGCATGGTGTCACATGCTAACTGGAATGTCCGGCCTGACCTGCCTACCTTTACAGCAGATTACAGCTACTGAGTCTGATGGCCTTCTACCACCTTTTGTTACTGCTCTCTCATTGGCTAAATCTCTCTTATAGGCCTGTCCCCATCTTAAAGACAAGAAGTAACTTTAAAGAAAGTTACCCTAAGTAACCACTGATACAGGGTCAGATTCAGGCATATTTAGGGAGTAGGTACAGTGGGGCAAAAAAGTATTTAGTCAGCCACCAATTGTGCAAGTTCTCCCACTTAACAAGATGAGAGAGGCCTGTACTTTTCATCATTGGTACACTTCAACTATGACAGACAAAATGACAAAAAAATCTAGAAAATCACATTGTAGTATTTTTTATAAATTTATTTGCAAATTATGGTGGAAAATAAGTATTTGGTCACCTACAAACAAGCAAGACTTCTGGCTCTCACAGACCTGTAACTTACCTGTCCACAACCTCAGTCACACTCCAAACTCCACTATGGCCAAGACCAAAGAGCTGTCAAAGGACACCAGAAACAAAATTGTAGACCTGCACCAGGCTGGGAAGACTGAATCTGCAATAGGTAAGCAGCTTGGTTTGAAGAAATCAACTGTGGGAGCAATTATTAGGAAATGAAAGACAATCTCCCTCGATCTGGGGCTCCACGCAAAATGATCACAAGAACGGTGAGCAAAAATCCCAGAACCACACAGGGGGACCTAGTGAATGACCTGCAGAGAGCTGGGACCAAAGTAACAAAGCCTACCATCAGTAACACACTACGCCGCCAGGGACTCAAATCCTGCAGTGCCAGACGTGTCCCCCTGCTTAAGCCAGTACATGTCCAGGCCCGTCTGAAGTTTGCTAGAGAGCATCTGGATCATCCAGAAGAAGATTGGGAGAATGTCATATGGTCAGATGAAACCAAAATATAACTTTTTGGTAAAAACGCAACTTGTCATGTTTGGAGGACAAAGAATGCTGAGTTGCATCCAAAGAACACCATACCTACTGTGAAGCATGGCGGTGGAAACATCATGCTTTGGGGCTGTTTTTCTGCAAAGGGACCAGGACGACTGATCCGTGTAAAGGAAAGAATGAATGGGGCCATGTATCGTGAGATTTTGAAAACCTCCTTCCATCAGCAAGGGCATTGAAGATGAAACGTGGCTGGGTCTTTCGGCATGACAATGATCCCAAACACACCGCCCAGGCAACAAAGGAGTGGCTTTGTAAGAAGCATTTCAAGGTCCTGGAGTGGCCTAGCTAGTCTCCAGATCTCAACCCCATAGAAAATCTTTGGAGGGAGTTGAAAGTCCGTGTTGCCCAGCAACTGCTCCAAAATATCACTGCTCTAGAGGAGATCTGCATGGAGGAATGGGCCAAAATACCAGCAACAGTGTGTGAAAACCTTGTGAAGACTGAAAACGTTTGACCTCTGTCATTGCCAACAAAGGGTATATAACAAAGTATTGAGATAAACTTTTGTTATTGACCAAATACTTATTGCAAAAAAATTCATAAAAAATCCTACAATGTGATTTACAGTTACATAAGTTGCCACTAACCACTGAAGTGCTTCACCAGTCATACACACTAGCATATGTGTAATACATTGATCTGTAGACGTGATTTGCCTATCATGGCAGGTGTGTCTGCGTATGGGGAATCTTACCTGGTCTCTCTTTGCCCGTTCCTTTACTGTCAGACAGTTTCTGTATCAAGCCCTCAACAGAGGTGTTCTCCATGTTCCTCTCAAACTCTATACGGACCTGCAGAGGGACAACAAACTCACAGGGTCATGAGGTGCGCTTCGTTTAACTTGGGGTTGCACTTTTGGGACGATTCCATTGGTTCCATTGTACAGGGCAAACTGCTGTAAATCAAGTGCAGCTCAAGCATTCTGACGTATTTGACCCAGGTCTGGCATCAGTACAGTGAGGCATCAGAATGGATTAGCCTACATTAAAGAAAGAAGAACTGATGGCAGAGTGGCAGACACTTGGATTCAGACACACTTTAACTGGTGCGCCTAGGGCCCTCTCCCTTCTCTCTGGTGCTGTGGGCTGGTCTGACAGTCACTGGGCTGGGCTGAGCTGCTGGGCTGAGCTGAGCTGCTGGACAGTCATTGAGTCCATTGAGGAATCACAATGTGGTAGGACCACTGGGAGGTACTTCTGTGATTAAAACATGGCGCAGTGTGTGTGTGTGGGTGTGTGTGTGTCTGCTGTGTGTGTGATAGCTTGTGAGAGTGACAGCTCATGTCCTTGGGGACTGCTCTCTGGGTGCCTCGTTTTTAGAATACTCAGGAGGACTGACAAATGCAATATGGCTTTGTGCTTTTCACTTAAGAACAAATTCTTATTTACAATGACGGCCTACCCCGGCCAAACCCGGACGACGCTGGGCCAATTGTGCGCCACCCTATGGGACTCCCAATCACAGCCGGTTGTGATACTGCCTGGAATCAAACCAGGGTCTGTAGTGATGCCTCTAGCACTGAGATGCAGTGCCTTAGACCACTGCGCCACTCAGGAGCCCCTAAAGGACTAGACTACTTTACTACAATTCTCCCTCTAAAGGACTGGACTACCCAACAGTTAATTATCTCTCGTTTAAAACTATTCTCTGTACAATGTGTCTCTAAGGCCTGTGGAGACTGGCTTACATAATGGTATGGTTTTATTGTTGTGGACAGAGCGGTCTCCTGATGCCCTCTGGGTGCTATCACGGGAAGGATGGTGTTTGTTTACTTTGGATGTTAGTGGCGTGTGTGTCAGAGTGTGAGTGTGTGTCTGTCGGGGGAGAGGGTCCAGATAGATGACAAACAGGGACCGACTGGCTGTGCCATCTCGCCAAACGATTCAGATGTGCGTGATACGCTGTTGTGTTTACAGTATGTCCACTCACTATCATAAAAACACACTGTGGCAGCTCCCCCGACCCCTCCAGCAAGGCAAGGTGCATTAGCCCCCTACGCCTCGCGGGGGGATGGGGGTGGGGGTTGGGCGTGGGCTGCCGTGGCAAGGTAGAATGCTCACTCCAGCACACGCAATCTGTCAGTGGCTGCAGCCAGCCAGCCGCTTGCTGCATCCTGCTGCCATGAGGGAACGTGCTGTGATGTCATCACCTGCCTGCATGTCTCACACACACCCAGACAGACACACCTGCCTGTGTGTCTCACACACACCCAGACAGACACACCTGCCTGCGTGTCTCACGCACACCCAGACACACACAACTGCTCCAACCCGCAGTGATTTTTTACAGATGCACAAACACACACACACACACACACAACCTGCAGTGACTCTGCACAGCATGCAGGCATATTGTCGTAAAGATTTTAAACCAGAATAATAATAATAATAATAATAATATTACTTTCAGTTAATAAATTATATACATTCTAATATAAATTAATATAATATAATAATATATGTCATTTAGAAGATGTTTTGATCCACATTCTGCACTAAGGGTGGTCCCAGGAATCAAACCCACTATCCTGGCGTTGCAAGTACCATGCCTCACCAGCTGAGCTAAAGACAACCACATACTCCTCTCAGAGGAGAATGCATTTAGATAACCTCTCTTGGCTACATGCAGTCTCTTTACTTTCCCTCTCTCCACCACCTGCTCCTCTTCCCCCCCACCTCTTTCCCCCCTCTCCTGTTCCTCCTCCTCCCCCACCTCTTTCCCCCCTCTCCTGTTCCTCCTCCTCCCCCACCTCTTTCCCCCCTCTCCTGTTCTTCCTCCCTCTCCTGTTCCTCCCCCACCTCTTTCCCCCCTCTCCCGTTCCTCCCCCTCCCCCACCTCTTTCCCCCCTCTCCTGTTCCTCCCCCACCTCTACCCCCCCACCTCTTTCCACCTCGCTCATCCCTCGCTCATCCCCCTCTCCACCACCTCTCATACCTCTCCCCACCCCTCTCATACCTCTCGCCACCCCTTTCATACCTCCTCCCTCCTGTTCCTCCTCTTTCCCCCCTCTCCACCCCCTGCTCCCGTCTTCCCCTCTGCCTCCCGTCTTCCCCCTCCCCTCTGCCTCCCGTCATCCCCCTCTTCCTCCCGTCATCCCCCTCCCCTCTTCCTCCCGTCATCCCCCTCCCCTCTTCCTCCCGTCATCCCCCTCCCCTCTTCCTCCCGTCATCCCCCTCCCCTCTTCCTCCCGTCATCCCCCTCCCCTCTTCCTCCCGTCATCCCCCTCCCCTCTTCCTCCCGTCATCCCCCTCCCCTCTTCCTCCCGTCATCCCCCTCCCCTCTTCCTCCCGTCATCCCCCTCCCCTCTTCCTCCCGTCATCCCCCTCCCCTCTTCCTCCCGTCACCCCCCTCCCCTCTTCCTCCCGTCACCCCCCTCTCCTCTTCCTCCCGTCACCCCCCTCTCCTCTTCCTCCCGTCACCCCCCTCTCCTCTTCCTCCCCTCTCTCCCCCCCAGTCTTCCCTCATCTTTCTCCCTTCGCTCTCTTTTCCCGCCTTCCTCCCGTCTCCCAACGCAGTCTCTCTATACCTCCTGTTCTCTTCCCTCACTCCCACGCAGGTCTCTCTCCCTAAATGTCCTCTCCTCCCTCATGCTGTGGTCTTTAGTGGTTTCCATTCATGTCCAGACTAGAGCAGAAAGAACACAAGAGAGAAGAGAGCTAGGCTAACTAGATAACGGCAGAGCCATGCAGACTGCCAAGCCACTGTTTAGACCCTAGACCCAGGCCCAGTCCTAGACCCAGACCTAAACCCAGCCCCAGGCCCATCCTCAGTCCCAGCTTAACATAAAACTACACTTCAATGCCCAATAGCCAAACAGTGTGTTTGCCTGGCCGGATAATGTATCTATGTGTGTGTGTGTGTGTGTTTGAATAGACAGTTTGACGGTTTTGCTCGCAGGAGGTAGAGTATCTCATGATAAGCTGTAGACCACACTATCTACCTAGAGAGTTTTCATCTGTATTTTTCGTAGCTGTCTACATACCACCACAGTCAGATGCTGGCACTAAGACCACACTCAATGAGCTGTATTCCGCCATAAGCAAACATTGTATATACTATATATAGTATCATTGTATATAGACTTGTTTATACTGTATTATTGACTGTATGTTTGTTTTACTCCATGTGTAACTCTGTGTCGTTGTATGTGTCGAACTGCTTTGCTTTATCTTGGCCAGGTCGCAATTGTAAATGAGAACTTGTTCTCAACTTGCCTACCTGGTTAAATAAAGGTGAAATATTTTTTTTTTTAAAAACAGGAAAACGCTCATCCAGAGGTGTCGCTCCTAGTGGCTGAGGACTTTAATGCAGGGAAACTTAAATCAGTTTTACCTAATTTCTATCAGCATGTTAATGTGCAACCAGAGGGAAAACAATTCTAGACCACCTTTACTGCACACAGAGACATGTACAAAGCTCTTCCTCGCCCTCCATTTGGCAAATCTGACCATAATTCTCTCCTCCTGATTCCTGCTTACAAGCAACAATTAAAGCAGGAAGTATCAGTGACTCGGGCTATAAAAAAGTGGTCAGACGAAGCAGATGCTAAACTACAGGACTGTTTTTCTATCACAGACTGGAACATGGTCCGGGATTCTTCCGATGGCATTGACGAGTACGCCACATCAGTCACTGGCTTCATCAATAAGTGCATCGATGACGTCTTCCCCACAGTGACTGTACGTACATACCCAAACCAGAAGCCATGGATTACAGGCAACATTCGCACTGAGCTAAAGGGTAGAACTGCCGCTTTCAAGGAGCAGGACTAACCCAGAAGCTTATAAGAAATCCTGGTATGTCCCCCGATGAAACAAACAGGCAGTGTCAATACAGGACTAAGATCGAATCGTACTACACGGCTTCGACGCTCGTCGGATGTGGCAGGGTGTGCAAACTATTACAGACTACAAAGGGAAGCACAGCCGAGAGATGCCCAGTGACACGAGCCTACCAGACGAGCTAAATTACAGATGATGCAATCTCTATTGCACTCAACACTGCCCTTTCCCACCTGAACAAAAGGAACACCTATGTGAGAATGCTATTCATTGACTACAGCTCAGCGTTCAACACCACAGTACCCTCCAAGCTCATCATTAAGCTAAGGACCCTGGGACAACACCTCAGGTGGTAAGGGTAGCTAACAACACATCCTTCACGCTGATCCTCAACACTGGGGCCCCTCAGAGGTGAGTGCTCAGTCCCCTCCTGTACTTCCTGTTGACTCGTGACTGCACGGCCAGGCACAACTCCAACGCCATCATTAAGTTTGCTGATGACCCAACAGTGGTAGGCCTGATCACCGACAGCGATGAAACAGCCTATAAGTTGGAGGTCAGAGACGTGACAGTATGGTGCAAGAACAACCTCTCCCTCAACGTGATCAAGACAAAGGAGATGATTGCGGACTACAGGAAAAGGAGGACCGAGCACGCATCCATTCTCATCGACGAGGCTGTAGTGGAGCAGGTTGAGAGCTTTAAGTTCCTTGGCGTCCACATCACCAACAAACTAACATGGTCCAAGCACACCAAGACAGTCGTGAAGAGGGCATGACAAAACCTATTCTCCCTCAGGAGACTGAAAAGATTTGGCATGGGTCCTCAGATCCTCAAAAGGTTTTACAGCTGCACCATCGAGAGCATCCTGACGGGTTGCATCACTGCCTGGTATGGGAACTGCTCGGCCTCTGACCGCAAGGAACTACAGAGGGTAGTGCGTACGGCCCAGTACATCACTGGGTCCAAGCTTCCTGCCATTCAGGACCTCTATACCAGGAGGTGTCAGAGGAAGGCCCTAAAAATTGTCAAAGACTCCAACCATCCTAGCCATAGATCGTTCTCTCTGCTAACGCACGGTAAGCGGTACGAGAGTGCCAAGTCTAGATCCAAAAGGCTTCTAAACAGCTTCTACCCCCAAGTTATAAGACTCCTGAACAGCTAATCAAATGGCTACCCAGACTATTTGTATTGTAAGGTCTACCTGTTGTATTCAGTACATGTGACAAATCAAATTTGATTTGATATGGATAGACAGATGTAAGTGTGTTGATGTGCTTGGACAATATGGATTATTTTAAGTGACAGTGTGTGTACAGTGCAATGTCGGAGTGTGTACAGTACATTGACAGTGTGTATATTTGTTAGTCTATAGTGCTGGTACATTAGGTGTACGGTGTGTGTGTATGGGCCGAGTTTGCATGTCTGTGGTCTAACTGATGAAGCAGTGTAACCCCTCCCTCCCTACTACTTGGCATGGTGCTCGCTTGCTCACACAGCCTGGTTTAAAAGGGTATTCATCACTACGTGGGCTTCCTGCGCACACTTTGCCAGCTGTTTGGGAGAGCACTCACCCACCTTTAGGCTCTATTTTACTAAAGCCCAGCCAGGCTAACACTAAACCATAGGATGCGTCCCAAATGGAACCCTATTCCCTATAGAGAGCCCTATGGGTCCTGGTCAAAACCAGGGCATATTGTAGGAAATAGGGTACCCTTTGAGACAGAGACAGGCAGTGAGGTCTTTCTCCTGTTCAGATGCATGGTAACACTGGAGCTTTAGAGCAGAGAGTGGGGCTGTGGCTCCCCCTGTGGACACTGCTGGGACTGCAGCAGCAACTACACACAGTGGAGCAGAGTTTCTTTTTCGTTGTCTATTCTGTCATGTAGTAAAACATCTAGAACATCTAGAATATTTGTAACAGAACAATATCTATGAGAGAACAATATCTATATATACACTGAAGATGTAAAAAAAAAAAAAAGTGATAATATAATGATGGAAGTGGGAAGATGAACATTGTAATGATCAGTGAGTTATGTACAGCAGAACATAGTAAAGTCCAGTAACATATCCACACAGAGCGAGATGCCTAGTCAGTTGGCATGCTGTGCCTCTGATTGTATGTTGAAGGTGTTTTCGATTGGTCGAGAGGGAGTTTTGATCAGTTTTTAATTGGTTGCTATAAAACGGCTGAATGGAAGGCTTCCTGGTTCTCAGTGAAACTATTAGAGTGATCAAAGACTACACTAATTCATCTGACACACAGTGAACCCACTGAGCACTGGGACAGGACACACGCCCCACCCCATGTGTGTGTGTGTGCGTGCGCGTGTGAGCGTCTGCGTGTGCATTCGTGCAGTGTGTGTGTGCGTGTGAGCGTCTGCGTGTGCATTCGTGCAGTGTGTGTGTGTGTGTGTGTGTGTGTGTGTGTGTGCGCGTCTGCGTGTGCATTCGTGCAGTGTGTGTGTGCGTGTGTGAGCGTCTGCGTGTGCATTCGTGCAGTGTGTGTGTGCGCCGACTCACCTCTCCGATCTGAACGTGCGTCTCGTCAACAGACTGTGTGTATGACTGAATTATATCCTTCATGTGGACGATGTGGCTCTCCTCGATGTCCTGAAACTTCTGGAACACAGAGAGAAAACATACAGGAGTACATATGCAGCACATAATCCATTTCCCCTGAGGAGACATTAACCAGAGCAAAACAAATATGCCAGTAGTAGACTTAGGACCTGGAGTTTTCCCTGAGCTGATCAGGAACAACTCTGGACATAAGCTGTCATCTATTGAACCAGGACAAAGAGTTTCTGGTCAGGCCAGGAAACCTCTGGGCTCTATCATGGGGAAGGATTTCAGAGAGTCCAATGTGTACAACAGAACATGTGCACCGTGTCCGATGTAGGAGAAACACTGGGCGGAAAGATCCGTCTTGGATTGATAAAAACACATGTATACATTTCCCTAAAAGAGAAAAACTTCTCCTTTGTGCCCTAACCACTTCCTTCCTGTGTGTCGTCTCTATTTGGGTGGTCTAGAAACGAAGGCACACCAGCACACAGATCCCACTGCAGCACAAGGTGCTAATTATCCAGGGTGGGCCAGCCATGAGATACACAGAACAGGGCTCATCTCTGGGCTCTGGAGCGGTCTGTGTGTGTGTGTCTGGGCTCTAAACGATGATGTTTACTCCCATCCAAGGCTGGCCTTGGCTGGGGAGAGTTTTGGGTAAACCAAGGAGAAGGACTATAAATAATCACAAGCTGGAAAATCACAGCGTGGATAGAGAGGAAGAGGAGTGTGACTGACTGCATAAACACACACACGGATATAGGCAATCTCTTACACACAAACATCCATGATTGCTCCAACAAACACTACCACAGCTAGTGTACACACTCAAACACGAGACACACAGAGTACATTCACAGGCGAGCACACTTGCGTAAACCTCAACATTCACATCAGCCAACCGCCAGGCCAACCCCCAGGCCAACCGCCCGGCCAACCGCCAGGCCAATACACAAACTTGAAACACACACAAGTGATTTCACAGAAGACACGTGCACCTGTGCCATGTTTAAAACTCATGTTCACATATGCTGAATTTGAGAGGAGCCATAGACTGCTGTTGTCTCTGGGGGAAAACAGAAAATCCTAACTCAAACCAGTTTGTCCGTGTGGCTCGCTACAGTGCAGGATACGAACGGTCAAATTCTGTTGTCTGATTTGCATTTAGAGTTTATCTAATCAGTCGTTCAGATGGTTCCAATCAGAGTTTTCCACAATGATTCCGTTGGTGAGGAAATAACACAAGCTGAGACGATGCCGAGCACAGAACACACACAGCATGGAATACTGAGCAGTAAACACGCACACACAAGAGCCTTAAAACATGCACACAAAGCTAGAAACACATTGTCCTGTGGTACTAGAAAGTGGATGGAATACCAACACAGAAACACATTGTCCTGTGGTACTAGAAAGTGGATGGAATACCAACACAGAAACACATTGTCCTGTGGTACTAGAAAGTGGATGGAATACCAACACAGAAACACATTGTCCTGTGGTACTAGAAAGTGGATGGAATACCAACACAGAAACACATTGTCCTGTGGTACTAGAAAGTGGATGGAATACCAACACAGAAACACATTGTCCTGTGGTACTAGAAAGTGGATGGAATACCAACACAGAAACACATTGTCCTGTGGTACTAGAAAGTGGATGGAATACCAACACAGAAACACATTGTCCTGTGGTACTAGAAAGTGGATGGAATTCCAACACAGAAACACATTGTCCTGTGGTACTAGAAAGTGGATGGAATACCAACACAGAAACACATTGTCCTGTGGTACTAGAAAGTGGATGGAATACCAACACAGAAACACATTGTCCTGTGGTACTAGAAAGTGGATGGAATACCAATACAGAAACACATTGTCCTGTGGTACTAGAAAGTGGATGGAATACCAACACAGAAACACATTGTCCTGTGGTACTAGAAAGTGGATGGAATACCAACACAGAAACACATTGTCCTGTGGTACTAGAAAGTGGATGGAATACCAACACAGAAACACATTGTCCTGTGGTACTAGAAAGTGGATGGAATACCAACACAGAAACACATTGTCCTGTGGTACTAGAAAGTGGATGGAATACCAACACACAAACCCACACCTGTGCAGTTTCAGCCATCTTCTGTTCAAACTCGGACTTGGCTGTGGCATATTTTTCCACAAAGCCCTTGTAGGTTTCCGTGGCTTTCTTGGCCTTCACTCCAGCCTGCAGAGATCAGAGACAGACAGACAACAGGAAAATGGCCATCTGTTTTCACGTGTCACCATCAGCCTCAGTCACACAGTCCTCTATGGAGCACCAGATCTCACCCGAGCAGACACCCATGTGATTCAGAAACAGATTGAGGAAAAAATATACATTTATTCTGGCATGAAGTACTACTACTCATCTACGTAATGACAGACAGGTGATATGGGTGGTAAGATATGGAGATAGAGAACGGGATAGTGATAGGTCATCTACAGCTGTACCTGTGATCTCCCACCTCACATCTCTCTGTGTTGCTCTCTCCTAGTGTAGTTTAGTCTAGTGTACAGTACCTTGTCCACATCTCTCTGTGTTGCTCTCTCCTAGTGTAGTTTAGTCTAGTGTACAGTACCTTGTCCACATCTCTCTGTGTTGCTCTCTCCTAGTGTAGTTTAGTCTAGTGTACAGTACCTTGTCCACATCTCTCTGTGTTGCTCTCTCCTAGTGTAGTTTAGTCTAGTGTACAGTACCTTGTCCACATCTCTCTGTGTTGCTCCCTCCTTGCGGAGTCTCTCCTGCTCCACAGTTTTGGCGTTGTAATTCTCCTTGGACTTCTGTAAGGCTACTCCGGTGGTCTGTATGGTCTGGACTGATTCCAGTGTGGACGCCACCTCCTCCTTGGTCTGAGTAGGACAGAGGAAGACAGCAACCATTGAAACAAACACATTCATTTTACTGTCCTCGTATGAAAAGCCCATGATTTAAACCACTAAATGGAAGCAAAGATCATTATAATGGTAGAAAGTAGCTTAGCTGTGTGTAGGTGTGTGTGTGTGTGTAAGTGTGAGTGAGTGAGACAGTGTTGTGTGGAAGCGTTTTTTGTTATGCTGAAAGCTCAAACCCAACTCTAATTCCCAGGTAGTGTTTGGTTAGTTAGACCTGCTGACACATACATGCCATAGGAGGTGAGGCTCCGCTGGTTACTGCAGGCAGGATAGAGAACACACACATTCTCTCCAGAATCCATCAGTAGAATCACTCTACAGAAACTCTTCCCCATAGCAGTGACTGAAAGAAGTCTACTTTATTGAGCTCCAGAGGGTATATATATAGGTTATCACTAGCAGCAGCCTACACAGGCAGAGCACAAACACCAGCAAGGACAGACTAGTTGATGCAGCAGGTAACCTAGTGGTTAAGAGTGTTTGGCCAGTAACCAAAATGACGCTGGTTGGAATCCCCGAGCTGACGGTGAAAAATCTGTCGATGTGCCATTGAGCGAGGTACTTAACCCTAATGGCTCTTGTAAGTCGCTCTGGATAAGAGGATCTGCTAAATAACTCAAATGTCAAATGTAATGCCTACAGGAACAAAGTGGCGTGTTGTGTTGTGTGATTCTGCCTGCCGGGCTGTTTGTGGGGCTTGTTATAAGGAAACAATGTGATGTGTGGTGTCTGGTTCTCCGTCCCGCACCTTTTTGTGGGCCTTGGCCTGGTCATCCACGTACTTCTGCACGTCTTTGATAAGCTCCTGTAGCTTCCTCACCAGCTCCAGGTGGCAGCTGGCCAGCTTCTCTGTGGACGTCTTAAACACATCCCACACCGGGGCAAACGTCCTGCAGCACAGACTTTATTAACTGGAGATCAGTAGATCATTCATTCTGTGAAGACTGGTCTTATCATTAAATAGGGAGGGTTGATATGGGACACAAACTTCTCTTTTCACCTGACGCACGAGCGTGTGTGTGTGTGTGTGTGTGTGTGTCTTACCCGAGCTGAGAGAAGTTGCCAGCTGACTTGGCAAGTTTGGTCATTGACCTGGCATAGACCTCTTCTATGGTAGCCCTAGAGGGTCAAAGCACAGAACGTCATTACCTTAATAATTTTTACCTATTGAATCAGTAACCTCATTCATTATGCATTCCAAATGACACCCTATTCTCTATATAGCACACTACTTTTGACGAGGGACATTTGTGATTCAACTTTCCTCTAGTGAATCAGGTCAACCATAATAAATCCATCAACACAGCACTAAAACCCTCAAATCATCTACCGGTTGGAAGGGGTTCCATTGAGTGTTTACAACAAGTACTATACATGTAAGTCAAGGCCCAAGACAACTCCACACCCACTGAACACTCACAAACACTTGGAACATAAACGTTTGAGTATTAGTCAAAGCAAAGCCCAACCAAGTGGAGAGCTCTGTTCATCAAGGTCTCCCATTTAGTGTAATGTCGAAGCACAGAGAAGAGATTCCTTCCCATCCCTTGTCATCCCATCCCTCGTCATCCCATCCCTCGTCATCCCATCCCTCGTCATCCCATCCCTCGTCATCCCATCCCTCGTCATCCCATCCCCCGTCATCCCATCCCTCGTCATCCCATCCCTCGTCATCCCATCACTCGTCATCCCTCGTCATCCCATCACTCGTCATCCCTCGCCATCCCATCACTCGTCATCCCTCGCCATCCCATCACTCGTCATCCCTCGCCATCCCATCCCTCGTCATCCCCACATTCTCCTGCATGGAAGTGACAGAAGTAAAATCTTAAAACACTGTTTTAGTGGAGGCCTGAATAATGCATATGATTTACTTAACCTCCCACTGCAGTCAGGTCACCACAGGAGGGTCAGGCAGGGACAACCAGGGGCAAGCACACACACTCACGCATTCACAGGGAGGCACAAGCACAATCAAATACAGAATGAACGCACAATCTCACTTTACTAACTGATATCAGTGTAACTTACATGTACACATGGGTTCTATCAGTGTAACTTACATGTACACATGGGTTCTATCAGTGTAACTTACATGTACACATGGGTTCTATCAGTGTAACTTACATGTACACATGGGTTCTATCAGTGTAACTTACATGTACACATGGGTTCTATCAGTGTAACTTACATGTACACATGGGTTCTATCAGTGTAACTTACATGTACACATGGGTTCTATCAGTGTAACTTACATGTACACATGGGTTCTATCTCACTTTACTAACTGATATCAGTGTAACTTACATGTACACATGGGTTCTATCTCACTTTACTAACTGATATCAGTGTAACTTACATGTACACATGGGTTCTATCAGTGTAACTTACATGTACACATGGGTTCTATCAGTGTAACTTACATGTACACATGGGTTCTATCAGTGTAACTTACATGTACACATGGGTTCTATCAGTGTAACTTACATGTACACATGGGTTCTAGCTCACTTTACTAACTGATATCAGTGTAGATGCAGCGGAACTCTACCAAAGGTTTGTATAAGTTCTTCTTGACAGGTTACCATGGCAAGTTACCATGGTTTGTCATCATCATTTGTAACACCCTCATCACAGGAAAATTACATCGTCCAGTTCCCAAAACCACAACTAAAGGCAAATAAGGATTCGCATTGGTATATGCACATTTCTGAACAGGTGACGTGGTTCATTCGGCCAATAGGCTTCTCCCCCTGAACACACACACACACACACACACAGCCATAACTCCAGAGAGTAAAAGCTCTCCAAGTGTGTAAATACACTCTGGGCCGAGACAGCTCTCCTCTCCTAACTAACACAGACCTGCCTGCTCCGCTTCACACTCAAAACACTCACAGATTCAACGTTACAGACGAAACGCAGCTCAAATCTATTTCTATTTGACTTATATAGATGCTAGTGAACAACTGCCTGCAGGACGAATATTGGCTGTGTGTTACATTAGGCCTATATAAAACACATGGTACAGTACTGTAGGTGCATGGTCCGTTTCTGGCCACCAGAGGGAGCCACAATGCAACGTTTCTGCGGTATGAGAGACTTCCTCAAAAGGGACACAGAAAACCATGGGAACAGAGATTCAGATTTTTTACATTTTATTGAACATTTATTTAACTTGGCAAGTTAGTTAAGAACAAATTATTAATTACAATGATGGCCAACCCCGGCAACCGCTAGGCCAATGGTGCACTGCCCTATGGGACTCCCAATCACGGCCTGTTGTGATACAGCCTGGAATCGAACCAGGTCTGTAGTGACGCCTCTAGCACTGAGATGCAGTGCGTTAGACCGCTGCGCCTCTGATGGGTAGGTAGGTGTGCAAGTTGAGTGTCAGTTACAGCGAACAGTAACGATATAGGCCTAACCCTGAGATGTAAGCTAGTAAGCTACCTGTGACCCATCTACACCACAGACTGGAAAAAAATACGCTATAGGACAAGTCTACGCCTCCACTAACAGGAGCTTCCTTACCCACAGTGTCAAAGCAAACTGCAAGCTGTGGAAACGTTACTGTTTGTGTGGTAGCCTAATATTTACAGTCTGTGGCAAAGCATAGTGTGGTAAATGCAGTGTCTGTTTGAGTGATGAGCACATTTTTGTGTGGGCCAGCCCATCCTGAATTCCAACAGGAGACCTTGAGCAGACGAGGTTACAAAAATAGACCTCAAACACAATGAAAGACATCAAGGCGTGAGAGGAATTCTAAAGGAGGTATGATTAAGCTCCTTATTATGGCTGAGAGGCTACAGGTATGCAGTCTACTGCCAAGGAGTTTTACAGTCTATGGAGTGTTCAGGTGTGCTAATCAGGCCTAAGCCTGGGAGAGTAGGCTACACCACATGCTCGTTCCACAGTTAATTCTCTCTGTTAAGGAGGGCTGAAAGAGGACAGGATTTCCTTAGGTTGGATTAATCAAACTGTTGGCTCCTGGTATAATAATTGCGCCGAAGGAGATGGCTGCCGTTTTACGATCCCATAATCAATTGTGCATGTTTTTTTGTGTTATTTGTAACTTATTTTGTATATAATGTCTCTCTCTGGTCTTATGACCAAACATTGCTTCTTGATATCAGGGCAGCGATAACTCACCCCGTACTGGAGGAATTCTTCTTCAACGAGTCAGACGGGAAGGATTTGCTCCAGACACCTGACAAGGCCCTCAACCCCATCATTTGCAGGAGGAAAAGACAGCGATATCGTGGACGAGGGTCCAGGTGCCTTGTAAGGATCCGTCGCCGAGTGGGTAATCTACTTTTACCATCGGTCCTATTAGACAACGTACAATCACTCGATAATAAAATAGATGAACTACGAGCATGTATATCCTACCAACGGGACATTTAAAAACTGTATCTTATGTTTCTATGAGTCGTGGCTGAACAACGACATGATTAACATACAGCTGGCTGGTTTTAAGATTTTTCGGCAGGATAGAACAGTGGCCTCTGGTAAGACAAGGGGCGGTGGCATATGCATATTTGTAAACAGCTGGCGCACGAAATCTAAGGAAGTCTCAAGGTTTTACCTCACCTGAGGTAGTGTCTCTCATAATAAGCTGTAGACCGCACTATTGACCAAGAGAGTTTACATCTATATTTTTTGTACCACCGCAGACCGCACTCAATGAGCTTTATTCCGCCATAAGCAAACAGGAAAACGCTCATCCAGAGGGGGCGCTCCTAGTGGCCGGGGACTTTAATGCAGGGAAACTCATCAGTTTTACCTCATTTCTATCAGCATGTTAAATGTGCCATATTATAATGATCTCTGATTGACACGCTCATAATTGCCCCGTCACATACTCCTGTGTTTACTTGTAGGCCGTTCAGCATGAACCTGATTCCCGGTCTATGGCTGGAGAGCCCCCATCCCCGCAGGAGGCCTTTTGTCTCTTGGTAGGACGTCATTGTAAATACGAATTTGTTCTTAACTTACTTGCCTAGTTAAATAAAGGTTAAAAAAGAAATCATAAAAAAAAAAAAAGAGATTGACAAATGTATCAAATTTAACATCATGATTCAGAATTTTAACACTCAATTATCATAGTGAATTATTGTAATGTTTGTTATGTGTTAATTAATCCCATAAGGGATGGGTTGCCAACTGGTGATTTGATAAGCACATACTATGTCTGGATGTAGCCTTCCTGTCTTCAAATCTGGGTGTGCTGGGAGTGCTAGTTAGCTTAGCTATCTTCAATTCTAGCTGTGAGTGCTACTGTAACTAGCTTGCTAAGTTATACAGCTGAGAAGAGCAAAACAGATCAATCAATCAGTTACAGACCAGATACTGTATCCTCAAAACACAGAGAGATATATAGCATTTTCGCCCCCTCATCCGCCTTACACCCCTCAACTTGTGCTTCTCTGCCTGTGTGTGCGCCGTTGCTGTGACTTCTCCCACTCCCACTCTCATTTGCAGCAGAATTGAGTGGGAAAAGTTGCTAAATGCTATTAAAATCACAGAAACTTTAGGTGGCAAAACTCCCCAAAGGCAGCCTGAAAAGTAGAATTTGTCACTAAACAATAAAAGTAACTGGAGCGGTCTGAAAACGTTCTTAATATAGCGACAAGGTGACTAAATTGGCAACACTTATCGGCATGGAAGACAGTGAGCCAACCCCTATGCCGTGGGAGACCATTGATTGGTAGGCAAATAAGGATTCCCTTTATACTGTGGAGTGAATTTGGAAAGTATTCAGACCTTCACATTAGCTACATTACAACCTTACTCTAAAATTGTGAAATAACATTTTAAAAAATGCCTCAATCTACATTCAAAACCCCATAAAGACAAAGCAACAAAAAGTGTAGAAAATAAACAGAAATACCTTACTAACATAAGTATTCACACCCTTTGCTATGAGACTAGACATTGAGCTCAGGTGCATCCTGTTTCCATTGATCATCCTTGAGATGTTTCTACAACTTCATTGGAGTCTACCTGTGGTAAAATTAAATTGATTGGACATGATTTGGAAAGCAACACACCTGTCTATATAAGGTCCCACAGTTGACAATGCATGTCACGGCAAAAACCAAGCCATGAGATCAAAGGAATTCTCCATAGAGCTCCATAGACAGGATTGTGTCAAAAGGTTACCAAAACATTTATGCAGCATTGAAGTCCCCAAGGACAAAGTGACCTCCATCATTCCTAAATGGAAGTCTGGAACCACCAAGACTCTTCCTAGCACTGGCCACTCTGAGCAATCGGGGGAGAAGGGCCTTGATCAGGGAGGTGACCAACAACTCGACAGTCACTCGGACAGAGGTCCAGAGTTCCTCTGTGTAGATGGGAGAATCTTCCAGAAGACAACCATCTCTGCAGCACTCCACCAATCAGACCTTTATGGTAGAGTGGCCAGACGGAAGCCACTCCACAGTAAAAGGCACATGACAGCCCGTTTGGAGTTTGCCAAAAGGCACCTAAAGTACTCTCAGACCATGAGAAACAAGATTCTCTGGTCTGATGAAACCAAGATTGAACTCTTTGGCCTGAATGTCAAGGGTCACGACTGGTGGAAACCAGGCACTGGTCTTTACCTGGCCAATACCATCTCTACTGTGAAGTGTGGTGGTTTGACAGAAGGGGAAGCAAGGCATTTTCACATTGGGCTTTACCAATGAGCCAGCATGTGTCACTTTATCGATTGTACCATCAGCTGGCATCCTCCACACCTGACCCAATTTGACTGTGCATGACCTTTAATGGAAGGTCAACTTTTAGGTTAACCAGAAAAATTGGTGTTGAGTAACTTTTAAAGTAAGTCTCGAATTCACCTCTATGATGAGAACAGCGTTGGGTTAAACGGAACCCTCAAAACAAGGGTGAGTGGAGGTTTAACTAAGGAAACACCAAATGGCATTGCCTGGTTACAAACATAATAGTTAGCACATGACACAGCACAAACAGATCCAGAACCAGGCTACCAACAACTTACCTTTCTCTGATGAACTCTGTAAGTTCCTTGGAGGAGATTTGACCATGCTTCATGTTGTGGTAGAGAACATCAAATCCATTGTTTTTTTCACCCTGAGGGGAAAAAAGAAGAGATGATTAGCCTAGTCAACTGAAAAACCGGTCGAGGATGAAAGTGTTTCCTTCATGCTTTACTGCCCTGGCCTTCTCCACTATGAGCCTCCTCAAGGTCTGCATCGCCAACAGCCTCGACTGGTCCACCATAGTCATCCTGGCCATAGTGTTTAGGTTCTACAATGCTCCCTATACGTTTCTATGGTCCCTACAATGGTTCTAACAATCCATGTACGGTTCTATGCTCTCTGTGGTCCCTATGTGGTTTTATGCTACCTAAAACGGTTTCAACGGTCTCTATATGGTTCTATGCTCCCTGGAACAGTTCTACAATCCCTATACAACTCAGAATGTCCTGAATAACATTAATGGAGCAGGTTGAAGATGGGTCTTCAACAGTCAGAGACTGTGTAGATTGTGACAGTACTGACTATAGACCACTATTCTGTGTGTTTGTGTGGCAGTAACCATCACTACTCTGGATTGGTGTCCAGTTGCAACAGTGGGTTAAACAAAATGCATACACCACCCACCACTCAATAATTCATATGCCATGGACATGTGTAAAACTGTCTGAAGTTTGGCTAGTGTTTGTTTGTTCAGAACCTAAGTAAAAACCCAAACCAAGTTTATTCAACCCACTGGGTGCCTCAGCTGCAAGCACAACATACAAGCACATATTTATACCTTCTGACTAGGCAGTCACCTCCTTGCATGTCCAAGATAAACATTCGTTCTCTGTTGCTAGGCAGGAACTCAGTCTGTTCCTATTACTGGTATTGTCAAGCCTGCCTAAGTCCTCTGGCCCCTTCCCAGAGGTTGCTTCTCTTCAACTGTTGAGCTCATCTCGAGTTGAGTTCCACATCCCTCCTTGTCCTAGTTCTACAGAAACTGGAACTGAGACTAGATTGTTACTCTTCACCTCCTTCCTTAGAAATATTAACTTCACTGAGACATACACAACAAACTTCACAGAGCCAAAATACACAAACTTTACCAAACCACAATACAAACAGCAGCTTTTCTGTACCAGTCTCTTTAGCACACATTCCACTCCTTGTTCTCCTTGTCATGCCAAAGTTGTTTAATATGACAGGAATGGCCAGGAGTGGAATGATAGCTAAACAGACTGGTACTCAGACTCGTTTTCCTGACCTCAGGCTCTCTGTTTGAATCGTAGGCTATGCGTTAGGGAAGTTCAAAGGTCGTTTGAGGAATACCTTACAGTGCCCTGATCTGACTCCTACACATTGAGGTCAAACACAAAACTGACCTAAGATCAGTTTAGGTGTCCGCATGCTTCCCACCAGAAACAGTTCAGAAGAATTTTTGCATATATTATGACGACATTTTGTGACGTTTTTGTTCGTTTTGGACTTCTGCTGTCCGGGCACACAAGCCCGATTTGTTTTCATGCACAGTTTTTTCATTGAGAAATACTGCACCAAATCTTAGATGTAAAAACGCCAAAATTAATGAGAGATTTCTTGTTATATTTGATTAATTCTGATTATTTTGAGTAAATGTATACTGGCTACAGCATCCCAAAATGGACAAACAGTACTATTCTCGTGTTTCAAGCAAAGGTATTTTAAGGGTGTATACGAGCACACTCGTTTGGTTGGCCTAGCCAAGTTCCAGCCCAACTGAAGCATGCTGATACCTAGAGGCTACTTCCTCCAGCAGCAAAGGGCTGCCCTGTGGCAGAGCCTAGGTATGTCCAACAGGGGGAAGAAATGAGCAAGCGCATAGTAACTGACCTGGTTCCAACCTGGTTTATCAGGCCTACTCAAGGGAAACTCAGGAAACTAATTCCACAACTACTCAACCTTTGACTTCCTCTTTAGCATGTGGCCCTGGAAACAGAGATCACAAGCCAACAAATACCAAATGTTCCTCTTACATGAATAAATTACACAATCCATAGTTATTACTGTACTATGAAACACAATCCATAGTTATTACTGTACTATGAAACACAATCCATAGTTATTACTGTACTATGAAACACAATCCATAGTTATTACTGTACTATGAAACACAATCAATAGTTATTACTGTATTATTAAACAATCAATGTATTACTGTACTATGATAGCTTCAGTACAAATGACTGACTGCTACATCCTACAAAACTAGCTTTGATACACAATAGCAACGGGATGAATAAAGGGACAAAACCCTGGCAGGACGCTGTGGTTCACCATGTCAACTGAACCAACCCGTGACTGCCACACAGCCACTTCCTGGTCGCTTCCACAGTCAGCAATTTGTATCGGTACCATACAACATCATCACACCCCGCTGTGCTCATTTAACACATGGGTTCATCCAAGAGGTCAGGGGAGGGTCACGCCAAACAAACCTACAGCCTGGTGCAAATTACGATAGATATTTGCAGGGCAAAGAAAAAATTATTAGAGAAAGAGGAAAAGCAGAAAAGTCATTTCCTGCAGCCAGACAGAACAGTAATGGTATAGAATAGACTTCCTATTACAGAGTGTGGTTATTTAGAAAACAGTCCAGACTGTGTCGAAATTAAAAATACCAAATGGCACTCTATTCCCTATATAGTGCACTACTTTTGACCAGGGCCGCACAGTGCTCTGCTAAATAGTATTGCACTATAGGGAATAGGGTTCTATTTCAGACACAGCCCATGCCTCAACTCTGTGGCTATAATCAATAGTGTGACATAAGCTTTAGCACATGACTCACACAACATGCATCACATAGGCTATCCTAGGCTAACAGCTGCAAATTCTGTCCCGTCTGCTAACTACTGTACAGACCATGGCTGTCACAGACCTCAGTCACTGACTGCAATAACTAGATACCAGGGAAGCTGCAGAGAGTGAGAGACGGAGTGAGAGAAACAGACAGAGGAATAGAGACAGAGAGTCTGAGACAAAATACAACTCCAAACAGGAAGGGCTAATATTCTGTGCTTTTGGAATGCAGCAATATAAAATAAATTCAATACAAAAGCTAAATAAAAAAATAAAAAAGGCAGGAAACAGGTCTGGGCGTTGTGGCTTTTTCCACCCCACCAGTACAATGCCCCATAGCAACTTGTGAAGAACAGATAAAGACACATTCTATACAAGACAACAGCTTTCGTGGTTTTGAGTCTGAAAACCAACCATGCTGTGTTATATCACTACTCAGAGTTGAAAAGGGAACAGTATAAAGAAGTGAGTGGTACTAGAAGTGCCACATGGCTCTTGACTTGAAATGCACCCTTTGGAGATTCATTGACCAAGTGATTAATATTCTAACCACACATTGTGAAATTCAAGACCAGTCAGTCATTACTCTTGGCCTGGCAGTGAGTGGCCTGTTTAAGAATGCAGTGCCCTCCACCCCAGTGAGAGATAACATGTGGAGGGGTTGGGCGAGCATATCAATCCACTCCTCTGTGGAGTGAGACGAGAGATGCTCACAATGTCCAATTGAAAGAGCTCAAAGCTTCCCAAGAACTGAGAGAGCTGAGAGAGAGAGAAAACGAGAGCGGAAGTCGAGAGAGAGGGAGCCGGAGAGAGAGATAGCCGGAGAGAGAGGGGGAGCGGTAACTTAAAGGTCATGAACAGTCAAAATTATGTTTTTGATGAAATTTGGTTGAAACCAGATCAAAGTATGATAACCAAAGTGGGTTCGATTACAGGCTTAAATTGTTTCTAGCCATTTTGAGCCTGTAATCGAACCCACAAATGCTGATGCTCCAGATACTCAACTAGTCTACAGAAGGCCAGTTGTATTGCTTCTTTAAAACCAGCACAACAGTTTTCAGCTGTGCTAACATAATTGCAAAAGGGTTTTCTATGATCAATTAGCCTTTTAAAATGATAAACTTGGATTAGCTAACACAAGGTGCCATTGGAACACTGGAGTGATGGTTGCTGATAATGGGCCTCTGTACACCTATTTAGATATTCCATTTTTTTATTTTATTTTTAAAAATCAGCCGTTTCCAGTTACAGTAGTCACATACAACATTAACAATGTCTACAATGTAGTTCTGATCAATTTGATGTTATTTTATTGAACAAAAAAAAAAGTGATTTTCTTTCAAAAACAAGGGAATTTCTAAGTGACTCCAAACTTTGGAATGGTTGTGTATACATTTTACATATTCCATACATACTTTCATACTTTTATGATGATTTTATATAAAGAAATCACATAATAATACATGACTGAATATAAACTCTTTAATCCCACCCTCAGCCCATCACCAGAGACCACCCTCAGCCCATCACCAGAGACCACCCTCAGCCCATCACCAGAGACCACCCTCAGCCCATCACCAGAGACCACCCTCAGCCCATCACCAGAGACCACCCTCAGCCCATCACCAGAGACCACCCTCAGCCCATCACCAGAGACCACCCTCAGCCCATCACCAGAGACCACCCTCAGCCCATCACCAGAGACCACCCTCAGCCCATCACCAGAGACCCATCTCGTTTGGTGCCATATTTCAACTGTGCTGTTTTACATACATTTGTATCCACAGATTGTGAGCTAAAGATGAAAACCTTTCCTACGAGTATTATTATATAATTTATTGACTGACTATGGCTTTCCAGATCACACAACACTGCTATTTGTAAGGTTCATTTTAAGTGAATGTTGTGATTTAACCATTCCTGAACCTGTGACCGAGCTCTGTGTGTGTGTGAGAAAGAGTGGGTGAGTGAGTGAGTGAGTGAGTGAGTGAGTGTGAGAGAGTGTGTGTGAAATGGGGCATAAAACATTATGTTAGTGGCAAGAAGTTTGTATAAGGATTTAAATGACCTGTTTCTGCATTGATCAAGTTTAATCATAGAAGTTATTGGTCCCTTCTCCCATGTCAAACACTTGAATTCAGGAGGCGGGATTACTAAAGAAATAGGGTGATGTCACCCTAACTCAGATTAAGAAATTATTGGTAACATGATATTATCTGACCCAATTTAAATAAGTACCGCCTTGTAACCAACATCTGAGAAGGCTTGTTTGCAGAGGGGCGTGATTTATATAGCTAGATAGCTACTTGACGGGTGCCGAAATTTGACTGTAGGGTGTCAGCAAATATAATTAAAAGTTTACACTATTTATCTCTGGCAAACACACATATGTTTCCCCTTTCATCTGTGTCTGGTGTTAGCTAGTTACTGGCTAGCTAGGTCTTCATCTGTGTCTGGTGTTAGCTAGTTATTGGCTAGCTAGGTCTTCATCTGTGTCTGGTGTTAGCTAGTTATTGGCTAGCTAGGACTTCATCTGTGTCTGGTGTTAGCTAGTTATTGGCTAGCTAGGTCTTCATCTGTGTCTGGTGCTAGCTAGTTATTGGCTAGCTAGGACTTCATCTGTGTCTGGTGTTAGCTAGTTATTGGCTAGCTAGGACTTCAGCCAGCATGGAACAAAAGGGAGGGAAAGTGTCGTTCAAAACTCTGACGCAGTTGTCATTTCAACACATCCCTCAGTGCTGCTGTGAACCGCATCACAAGAGTATGTATAAAAAAGAAATGACATCATTGATGCCATTTCCTTGCTGTTTGAGTTGCTTTGTGTATCACCAAATTAGCTTGAGATGACTTTACTGCATCCAAGTTTCTTAACATAGACCTTTTTAAAGAGCGGTCAGTCAAGGCGTGCTCATGAATATAAGCTGGCCCACTCAGCCAGACTTTTCAAACTTTCTGTTAGTTATTTTTTTTAAATGTAGGATTTCTATCCTCAAAATATTTTGGGTGATATTTTAGTCACTTAAAAGGCTATTTTACATGGGAATCTGAATGACTGTGCTCATTTACCCAAATAGAATCAATTGGCCTATTTAAGTTGTGTTGATGATTAGCAACTGCCACAGTACAACAACATGCTACTTTTATACCACAACAACATGCTACTTTTATACCACAATACAACAACATGCTACTTTTATACCACAATACAACCACAGTACAACAACATGCTACTTTTATACCACAATACAACCACAGTACAACAACATGCCAGTTGTATACCACAGTACATAGTGGTGAGCTTTTTGAAGTCGGCCCTTAGTACAAAATAAAGTTTTCGATTTCGGTAAAAAATGTTTTACATTAAATGCATTATGAAGTGATATTAAAATTATTTTAGCTTTTTTAACGAAATTACAAAGCCAAAAACAGTGGAAATATTCCATTGTCTCTGTCCACATTGGGTAGACATCAAGAGAAAAATAGGAAATTACCAAACATTTCAGTTGTGTACATTACTTAATAAAGTTATCAAATAAAAACTATTTTTCATTTCTTAAAGCCATCGCCTCATCACTGAGCAGGCAGTAGCAGCCAGCCAGCCAGCCAGCCAATCTAATGTTATCTTTGTGCTCCCCATACTGTGTGGTCTTTATTCATCCTATTTAGCCAGCCTGCCTAAGTATTCTGCAGAGCTGTCTGACGAAATCATTTTACTACTTCTTTAAAGTAGATAAGGCATACTTTCAGACTGTCTCTATCCCTCTCATCGTTGTGTACATTGCTCTCTCATGCGGTCTGAGTGTACCTTACCTAACATTGTGGGCATAAAAAGTGTATCTGTCTCTGTCTGAGCCTTATGCTGTACCTTAGTGGTCGAAGCCGGAAAGAACACGTGCAATCGATGATCATTACAGTTGATAACCACATGTCTGCGCTGAACTGTTGAATATTTGCTTAATGAAAACTACAAGTTCCTTCAACCCAGTGTCCCACATAGTTCTGGATTTAATATCTCTAGAGCAGTGGTCACCAACCTTTTCTGAGTCAAGATCACTTGGAGTCAAAATGTTAATCGCTCACTACTGACAATACAACATCATGCTATTTTTATACCACAATACAACATCATGCTATTTTTATGCTACTTATATGTAACAATTAAGTACCTTACTGTGATTGTTTTCAATTAAAATGGTCAAAAATAGCTTCTTAGCAAAGAATTTAGCTAGGGCTGTCTGGGAGTGGTCTTAGTGGGGAGGAGAAAACTGATATTGACAGAGAGGTTAGGAACTCTTATTGGACAATTAACCAATATATGTTGATGTCACCATGCAGGCCAAAACTCCATCCCAACAAAATAAACTGACATTTCAGGTGGTCTTTTAAAACAACTCTTACACTAAAAGGGCATTGTCATAACTTTCACAATATTATTCCAACCACAAAGTTTGCAAATACACAGTACCAGTCAAGAGTTTGCACACACCTATTCAAAGGTTTCTCTTTATTTTTTATATTTTATACATTGTAGAATAGTGAAAACATAAATGAAATTACACATATGGTAGTGTTAAATAAAGCAAAATATATTTTAGATTCTTCAAAGTAGAAACCCTTTGCCTTGATGACAGCATTGCACACTCTTGGCATTCTCAACTAACTTCATGAGGTAGTCACCTGGAATGCATTTCAATTAACAGGTGTGCCTTGTTAAATGTTAATTTGTGGAATTTCTTTCCTTAATGCGTTTGAGCCAATCAGTTGTGTTGTGACAAGGTAGGGGGGTATACAGATGATAGCCCTATTTGGTAAAAAAAACAAGTCCATATTGTCGATCATTACTTTAAGACATGAAGGTCAGTCAATTGGAAAATTTCAAGAACTTTGAAAGTTTCTTCCAGTGCAGTCGCAAAAACCCTCAAGTGCTATGATGAAACTGGCTCTCATGAGGACCGCTACAGGAAAGGATGACCCAGAGTTACCTCTGCTGCAGAGGATAAGTTCATTAAAGTTACCAGCCTCAGAAATTGCAGCCCAAATAAATGCTTCAGACGCAGAGAAGGTGAACGGATGATCTCCACATGTGTGGTTCCCACAGTGAAGCATGGAGGAGGAGTTGCGATGGTCTTGGGGTGCTTTGCTGGTGACATGGTCTGTGATTTATTTCAAATTCAAGGCACACTTAACCAGCATATCATTTGTTTTTCAACAGGACAATGACCCAACACACCGATTCCATGCCATAAATTGCCAAGAATCTGAAGATCTGGTACAATGCTGTGTACTACTCCCTTCCCAGAACAGCACAAACTGGCTCTAACCAGAATAGAAAGCAGAGTGGGACTGAGCAAGAGGACAAGTACATTACAGTGTCTAGTTTGAGAAACCGATGCCTCACAAGTCCTAAACTGGCAGCTTCATTAAATAGTATGCGCAAAACGCCAGTCTCAACATCAACAGTGAAGAGGCGACTCCGGGATGCTGGCCTTCTTCGCTCTATTTGCTTATTCGCTCTATTTGGGCAATAAAAAGAAAATTATTAAGATGACCAAAAGAACAAAGACACTGGACAGAGGAAGATTGGAAAAAAGTGTTTTGGACAGACAAATCTAAGTTGGAGGTGTTAGGATCACAAAGAAGATAATTCGTGAGACGCAGAAAAAATTAAAAGATGCTGGAGGTGCGCCTGACTCCATCTGTCAAGCATGGTGGAGGCAATGTGATGGCCTGGGGGTTTCTTTGGTGGTGGTAAAGTGGGAGGTTTGTACAAGGTAAAAGGGATCTTGAAGAAGGAAGGCTATTACTCCATTTTGCAATGCCATACCCTGTGGACGGCGTTTAATTGGAGCCAATTTCTTCCTACAACAGGACAATGAACCAAAGCAACCAAAGTATTCGGTCTATAATGGAGTGGCCAGCACAGTCACCGGATCTCAACCCTTTTGTGGGAGCAGCTTGACCTTATGGTAGGTAAGAAGTACCCATCAAGCAAGTCCAACTTGTGGGAGGTGCTTCAGGAAGCATGGGGTGAAATTTCTTCAGATTACCTCAACAAATTGACAACTAGAATGCCAAAAGGTCTGCAAGGCTGTAATTGCTGCAGATGGAGGATTCTTTGATGAAAGCAAAGTTTGAAGGACACAATTAATATTTCAATTAAAACTCATTATTTATAACCTTGTCAACATCTTGACTATATTTACTATTCATTTTGTAACTCATTTCATGTATGTTGTCATGGAAAACAAGGACATTTCTAAGTGACCCTAAACTTTTGAACGGTAGTGTATCAAAATGTCCTACCACTCTGTCCACAACACTAAGGTATATGACAGAATCCTAAATCTAACTGAAGGCTGGGAGGAACAACCACCACGCTGCTCCATGTCCTGTGAAAAGAGGCCATTCTATGCCAGGGTTCTATGCCAATAAGAGGCATCCATTCTATGCCAATATAACCACATGTAGTCAGCAATAAGACTACAACTTTCCATATCCTGTGGAAGTTATTACTTTATGGATGAATTGCTGCTTATGTAAATTGATGGGATTAGAACTGGTCTATTCCACTTTCCCCTCCTACTGCAATAACGCTACAGTATACCTTTTCTCTACCTACTGTGTGTGTGCACGCCTATGTATGTACCAAACCTGGTGGTACAGTGGTTTGGCAATGCCTTGTGAGAGAGACAGTACAGAACTGAACTCTGATGATTACACTAATTCCAGTCACAAAACATGCTTTAGTTAACAAGAGGTGGCCTGTGGCTTTTCTCTCTGGTCTTAGCAATTATCTGTCTGAGCAACACTAACATTGTGTTAATTGTTCCGTTTGCTTTAGGTCGAAAAATGATGCAAAATTTGATTTATGGGAAATAGCATCAAATAGCATCAATAGCAGCAACCATTTGAGCCAAGCATGAAATGTACACAATGGCGAATAAAATGGATTTGGCAAGTGAAAACAAGTGAAAACAAAGGAAAACAAAGGAAAACAGGAAATTGCTGTGCAGAGCAGAACTATAGCCCCGGACCAGAAAAGGGTAGCTTTGAAACTCAGACAAACTAAAATATAAGAGAAAATTAGCAATAGCAACCAGACTAATGAGCACATTAGCCAGCAGAACGGAAGATGAATCTTCGTCCAAATTTCATGATTTGATTTGTAAGATGTGGAAAAACAAAACATGGTTTATTTTTCACATGAAAATAAATAGCGCTACAGTCCTTGGAAACTCCCTGAATCATCAATGCCCATCACTGTGTAAATAAATATTGCCCCATAAGAGGCCAAGAATGCAATCTCCGGTTCTCTTCGCTCTCGCTAGGCTAGAGCTTGGCCAGGAGCATTCTTGTTTTTGTGTACATTTAGATCAGATAACATCAGATCAGAGATTCTTCAGTAGTGGAAAGTGATTCAGTGACGAACCCAAAAGAAGCCTTAGAGCAGTTGACAAACGGTACTTGAAACCCAGGTGGACAGTCCCACACTGACCAAGTGAAGGATATGGGAAAACATCCTTGTCTGTACAAAATGTACGAAGCCCTTGTTCAAACACCGCTCTATTGCTGCAGTGAACAAAAAAAATGCAAAACTTTCTCTTTGGAAGAGCAGGGACAGAATGCCACCTGTATCGCAATTGACCCAGCAACGTCCGGGTTAGGGGAGGGTTTGGCCGGCCGGGATTTCCTTGTCTCATCGTAGTGACTCCTTGTGGCGTGCCGGGCGCCTGCAAGCTGACTTGGTTGTCAGTTGGACAGTGTTTCCTCCGACACACTGGTGCGGCTGGCTAAGCAAGCAGTGTGTCAAGAAGCAGTGAAGCTTGGCAGGTCATGTTTTGGAGGATGCATGGCTCTCAACCTTCGCCTCTCCCGATTCCGCCAAGAGAATTGGATATAATGAAATTGGGGAGAAATGGAAAAAAAATAAACTTTTTAAAAAGGACCCATGAGCACCAACACGTGAGGTTCATAGGAGCACATCAAATTGGGTTTAAAATGAAAGTCATTAGTCTTTATTTTTAGGAAATTAGAAAACATCTACATTAAAGTCTTACGGTATCTGAAATACATCACAACAAAATAATGTTGACGTAAAGACCCATGTCAACTAATATCAACACATATTAGTTTTGGAGAAATTGTTTCTCTTTACCTAAACCCCACATATCTTGAAGATATTTTTGAATGTCTCTCCCTCGTGAGAAGTGAGGATATTGAAAGTTCACAGAAGTAACAAGTAATGGTAGACCTACCAATTAGTTATAGTGATATTACTGTTTACGAATTACGTAATTAAAACTCGTAATTATGTTACCAAATCAGTTACGGAATTACTGCAACTGAATTGGCTACTATGGGAAGTCACAAACCAGTTGGGTGACTTGCTACTGTCTTCCCTTCCACTGGCATAGTGTTCAGCTCATAACATGTTCTTCCCCTCTTCCTGTCTTAAAACAGTCTGGACAGCCTCTCCCAGTTCTTACTGACACCTACCCACGAGCCTTCTCCTTCCATTTATTAACATCCATGGACATTGAAAAGTCATTGAAATTTGGTCAGTCCACCCTTGATGTTAATGTCTACAGATGGACCGGACTGGACCAAATCTGAACCCATCATAAACACGTTTCACAAGTTTGGATAGCACAGTACAGTATGCCGAGCACATTAGAGTACAGTACAGTATAGACAAATATAGTATAGTACAGTATATTGTTCTGTATTGTACCGCACTCTACTGTGCAGCAATGTGATGTCCAAACGTATTAAAACATGAAGAGAAATGACATTCATATCCATACTTATGCATTTCTGTGTTGTACAGATCACAGACCCATGATGTAATTCTGTTACCAGGTTTAAATCCACTTCACTTCCTGCAGGCCTAGTTTAATAACCAAAACAGATTTTTTTTCAAAACACAAGGTGCCATGTCATAGTAGACACCCCGTTCTTTTAAAGACATCTTTGAATCTTAATTCAGAGCTGAGTTTTTGGAAAATGTGGTCACCTAAAAACGTGAGAGATTGACGTAATTCCGTTTCCAAAGTTTGCATCTGCACAGTTCTTCCACTAAATGAGTTATAGTACATTTTTCTGTGGAAATTGTTAAAGGTAGTCCTTGAGCATAGAATTAAACTTTGAAATTAGGGCTGACTGCAATTAGTCAACTGATCGATTGTTTGGTTGTTAGGAAGTTAGTCGAAGAAAGAACAGACGACTTTTAGTTGACCAATTATTTTTTACGTAGGGGACAGCCCTATATGAAATCAATGGCTTTTGTTTGGTATACATTTTAAAGTGAAAAAGCTGAGTCAAAGCGTAATTCTGTTAACATGGAATTGCTCATATTAATATATGTTAATTTCATGCAAATTAAAGGCTGCTTCGCTACCACTCCCACAACAGCAGCACAAGCATGGCCTTAGATTCGCAGGTGCTCATGTTAGAACAAGCCCAGGGTCAGTTTCTGTGGTGGCAGAAAAGCCCAGTGTACACTGCAGGACTTTCAAAATCCTAACATCACTGAGCCTCTCACATTGAACAACTGTCTTTCCTGTAGTTGTTTTGTGTTGCCAACATAGTGTTGCGCAAGCTAACCATCTGCCACAGACGTGTCACACATAATACGATTCTTCACTTGGTCGTGAGGGTTCTCTATACCAAACAATGATGTGATACGATTTAACGTAGCTACGAGCTGTGGCTCAAAGCAGCCTCATAAAGGTTCAGTTAGACATTCACGCTTGCCATACAGAGTTGAAAGATCTAGCCAATGTTTTGAATTGGATAACATTGCTTGTGAACTTCAGAGCTGTAACGATTTGACACTTTGGTTAAAGGCAAGTACAATACACATACTAGTAGTAGTCATAGCTCCTTCTCCAGAGTCTACACATTCTGGGTGATGTGATACGTCAGCATCTCACTGGCTTCTTCTCTGGCCAGCTCTCATTGGCTATTGCTGATCACGTTCTGAAAACTTGTCATTGCACATCTCACACAAGAGCATTGCAGATTGTGTCAATAAAATCAAACCTGTTTGAAAACAACTGGGACTGCTCAAAAATGAGATTAGAAGCCCTCAGATTGAGTCTTTAACCTGGTCAGAAACAAGCGTTGAGTAGACAAAAACAAAAACGTGTCTGGGACAGCAGTAAAAACACAACTTCTCAACACAGAGGTTTAAACATTAGTAAGTGATGGGCACTACATCAACATACAAATTGTTTAACAACTTCGGCTCTTTTCACAACATGTGTAAACCAAGACGCCTTTATAACACTGTCAGAATGTCTGTCTGCCTGCCGATGGTCATGTGATGACAGAATGTCTGCCTGCCGATGGTCGTGTGATGACAGAATGTCTGCCTGCCGATGGTCGTGTGATGACAGAATGTCTGCCTGCCGATGGTCGTGTGATGACAGAATGTCTGCCTGCCGATGGTCGTGTGATGACAGAATGTCTGCGAGGCATATTAACATTATTACGCATATACAATAATCATGGCAAGTACAACTACCATCTAGCCACACTACAAAAACAGGACATCTCTACTTCTCCTACAGGCATTGTGAACAAACTGAGCTAACCCCCCTGTCTGAAACAGAAGGCTGGTCTATGGGCGAGGCCTCCTCCTCGTTGTACTCTATTCACAACATGATCATGTAGCTCCTTCCATTCTAGGCTTATATATTTTAACACCGTCTCTACAACACCCCCATAAATCAACCATTCTGTCATTAGATGAATAGCTGATTTTCCAAGGTGCTCCCAGATACAATTGTCTTGGGCCAGGAGCTTCCTTAACAACGTGACCTGACCAGTAGAAACTCTGGCTAGTTATTGACCTTACGAGGTAAAATATCAATTGACTCAACTCCGAAAGTAGCCTTTCCCATGTAACCCAAGTTACCCAACTCAATGTTGACCTAAACCTCCCAACCACAGATGCCAGGGGAGAGTGAAGAGATTCCTCCAGCTCTCCTCTCACATGGCTAGGCCCCATGTCGGTTGACCTCACAACTCAACCTCATGGCTACAACCCAAAACAAAAACATGCTATTCCTTTCTACAGAGTTAGAGATTAAATCACATTTTATTTGTCATGTGTCGAATACAGTAGCATGGAGAGAGAGGAGCTATCCTATCCGATGTCTGCCATGATATTTTGTGATGACCACATAGTCCATGCTCAGTGGAGGAGAACAAATAAAAGGCAAGACAAACAAAGGCAGCCCTTATTATTTGGACAGTGGCTCTTTACAGAGAGGAAGAGGGCAGAGGCTATGGTACTGTAGCTATGCCTTGTTTGTTTGTGTGTGTGTGTGTGTGTCTAATACACTGAACAAAAATATAAAAACACAACATTTAAAGTATTTGTCCCATGTTTCATGAGCTGAAATAAAAGATCCCAGAAATTTCCCCAACACACAAAGAGCTTATTTCTCTCAAGTTTTAGCCACAAATGTGTATACATCCCTGTTTGTGAGCATTTCTTCTTTGCCAAGAAATGCCACACCTGTCAGGTGGACGGATTATCAAAAAGCTGATTAAACAGCATGATCCTTACACAGGTGCAGCTTATGCTGGGGACTATAAAAAGGTTACTCTAAAATGTGCAGTTTTGTCTCAACACAATGCCACAGATGGTCTCAAGTTGAGGGAGCATGCAATTGGCATGCTGACTGCAGGAATGTCCACCGGTTGCGAGAGAATTGAATGTTCATTTCTCTACCATAAGCCGCCTCCAGCCTCATTTTAGGAAACTTCAATGTCGTGAACAGAGTGCCACATGGTGGTAGTGGGGTCAGGGTATGCGCAGGCATAAGCTACTGACAACAAACACAATTGCATTTTATCAATGGCAATTTGAATGCACAGACATACCGTGAAGAGGTCCTGAGACCCATTAATCCGCCGCCATCACCTCATGTTTCAGCATGATAATGGACGGCCCCATGTCGCAAGGATCTGTACACAATTCCTGGAAGCTGAAAATGTCCCAGTTCTTCCATGGCCTACATACTTACCAGACATGTCACACATTGAGCATGTTTGGGATGCTCTGGGTTGACGTGTTCAACATGTGTTCCAGTTCACACCAATATCCAGCAACTTCGCACAGCCATTGAAGGAATGGGACAACATTCCACAGGCCACAATCAACAGTCTGATCAACTCTATGCGAAGGGGATGTGTTGAGCTGCATGAGGCAAATGGTGGTCACACCAGATACTGACTGGTTTTCTGATCCACGTTCCTACTTTTTTTTTTAAAGGTATTTGTGACCAACAGATGCATATCTGTATTCCCAGTAATGTCAAATCCATAGATTAAGGCCTAATGAATTAATTTCAATTGACAGATTTCCTTATATGAACTGTAACTCTGTTAACGCATGTTGCATTTACATTACCATTCAAAACTTTGGGGTCACTTAGAAATATCATTGTTTTTGAAAGAAAAGCATATTATTTTGTCTATTAAAATAACATTAAATTGATCAGAAGTACATTGTAGACATTGTTAATGTTGTAAATGACTATTTTAGCTGGAAACAGCTGATTTGTTAAAATGGAATATCTACATAGGCGTACAGAGGCCCATTATCAGCAACCATCACTCTGGTGTTCCAATGGCACGTCGTGTTAGCTAATCCAATTTTATCATTTTAAAAGGATAATTGATCATTAGAAAGCCCTTTTGCAATTATGTTAGCACAGCTGAAAACTGTTGGCGTCGACAGAGATGGTCGCCTCGCTTCAGGAAACTATGCAGTATTTAGTTTTTTTTAATGTATTATTTCTTACATTGTTACCCCAGGAAATCTTAAGTATTATTACATACAGCCAGGAAGAACTATTGGATATAAGAGCAACGTCAACTTACCAAAATTATGAGCAGGAATTCGACTTTCCCTAAGCGGATCCTCTGTTCGGACCACCATCCAGGACAATAGATCTGATCCCAGTAGGCAACCCAAAACAACGGCGCCACAGAAGGGGCAGACGGAGTGGTCTTCTCGTCAGGCTCCGTCTCACCGCTCACCGCTCCCGAGAATACTACTCGCCAGTCTCTTGACAACAAGGTAGACGAAATTCGAGCAAGGGTTATCTTCCAGAGAGATCGTTACATTCTTTGTTTCACAGAAACATGGCTCACTCGGGATATGTTATCAGAATCCATAAAGCCACCCAGTTTCATCCCGCTGCCAGAAACAATCATCTCTCTGTATGCCTTATGATTAACGACTCGTGGTGCAATCATAACAACAGAGTCGCTGGTGCGCGATGAGACAAGGAGATCCCTACCGACCAATCCCTCCCTAACCCGGACGACGCTAGGCCAATTGTGCGGTCGCGGCCGGTTACGACAGAGCCTGGGCGCGAACCCAGGGACTCTGATGGCACAGCTGGCGCTGCAGTACAGCGCCCTTAACCACTGCGCCACCCGGGAGCTCCCAGACAAATTAAAACAACTTCTTTGCTCACTTTCAGGACAATATAGTGCCACTGACACGGCCCGCTACGAAAACCTGTGGGCTCTACTTCACCGTGGACAACGTGAGTAAAACACTTAAAACGTGTTAACCCTCGCAAGGCTGCTGGCCCAGGCGGCATCCCAAGCTGCGTCCTCAGAGCATGTGCAGACCAGCTGGCTGGTGTGTTTACAGACATTCAATCAATCCCTGTCCCAGTCTGGTGTGCCCACATGCTTCAAGAGGGCCACCATTGTTCCTGTCCTCAAGAAAGCTAAGGTAACTGAGCTAAACAACTATCACCCCATAGCACTCACTTCTGTCATCATGAAGTGCTTTGAGAGACTAGTCAAGGACCAGATCACCTCCACCCTACCTGACACCCTAGACCCACTCCAATTTGCTTACTGCCCCAATAGGTCCACAGACGATGCAATCACACCGCCCTAACCCATCTGGACAAGAGGAATACCTATGTAAGAATGCTGTTCATTGACTACAGCTCAGCATTTAACACCATAGGACCCTGAGTCTCGACCACGCCCTGTGCAACTGGGTCCTGGACTTCCTGACGGGCCGCCCCCAGGTGGTGAGGGTAGGAAACAACATCTCCACCCCGCTGATCATCAACTCTGGGGCCCCACAAGGGTGCGTTCTCAGCCCTCTCCTGTACTCCCTGATCACCCATGACTGCGTGGCCATGCACGCCTCCAACTCAATCATCAAGATTGCAGACGACACTACAGTGGTAGGCTTGATCACCAACAACGACAAGACAGCCTACAGGGAGGAGGTGAGGGCCCTCGGAGTGTGGTGTCAGGAAAATAACCTCACTCAATGTCAACAAAACAAAGGAGATGATCGTGGACTTCAGGAAACAGCAGAGGGAGCACCCCCCTATCCACATCGACGGGACAGTAGTGGAGACGGTGTAAAGTTCCTCGGCATATACATCACTGATAAACTGAAATGGTCCACCCACACAGACAGCGTGGTGAAGATGGCGCAATAGCGCCTCTTGAACCTCAAGATACTGAAGAAATTTGGCTTGTCACAGAAAACACTCAAACTTTTACAGATGCACAATTGAGAGCATCCTGTCAGGCTGTATCACCACCTGGTACGGCAACTGCTCCGCCCACAACCGCAGGAATCTCTTAGAGGGTAGTGAGTAGAGGTCGACCAATTAATCGGAATGGCCAATAACTTGAAATCGGCCCCAATTATTCATAACAATCGGAAATCGGTATTTTTGTGCAGCAATTGTATACCTTTATTTAACTAGAGTGTCAGTTATGAGCACATTCTTATTTTCAATGAATGCCTAGGAACGGTGGGTTAACTGCCTTGATCAGAGGCAGAATGACAGATTTTCACCTTGTCAGCTCAGAAGATACAATCTTGCAACCTTACAGTTAACTAGTCCAACGCTCTAACCACCTGCCTCTCATTGTACTCCACGAGGAGCCTGCCTGTTACACAAATGCAGTAGAAGCCAAGGTAAGTTGCTAGCTAGCATTAAACTTCTTATATAAAAAAAAAAATCTAATATAAATCACTAGTTATAACTACACATGGTTGATGATATTACAAGTTTATCTAGCGTGTCCTGCATTGCATATAAATCGATGCAATGCTGGGGGATGATTTAACAAAAATGCATTTGCGAAAAAAGCACAATCGTTGGACGAATGTACCTAAACATAAACACCAATGCCTTTCTTAAAATTAATACACAGAAGTATATATTTTTAAACCTGCATATTTAGCTAAAAGAAATCCAGGTTAGCAGGAAATATTAACCAGGTGAAATTGTGTAATTTCTCCTGCGTTCATTGCACGCAGAGTCAGGGTATATGCAACAGTTTGGGCTGCCTTTGCTCATTGCGAACTAATTTGCCCGAATTTTACATAATTATGACATATGTTAAGTTGTTAAGAATGTTGTGCAATGTCACAAGAATATTTAGACTTAGGGATGCCACCCGTTAGATAAAATACAGAACGGTTCCGTATTTCACTGAAAAAATAAATGTTTTGTTTTCGAGATGATAGTTTCCGGATTTGACCATATTAATGACCAAAGGCTCATATTTCTGTGTGTTATTATGTTATAATTAAGTCTATGATTTGATAGAGCAGTCTGACTGAGCGATGGTAGGTAGCAGCAGGCTCGGAAGCATTCATTCAAACAGCACTTTCATGCGTTTTGCAAGCAGCTCTTCGCAAGCACAGCGCTGTTTATGACTTCAGGCCTATCAGCCTAATGGCTGGTGTAACCGACGTGAAATGGCTAGCTAGTTAGCTGGGTGTGCGCTAATAGCATTTCAAACGTCACTCGCTTTGAGACTTGGAGTAGTTATTCCCCTTGCTCTGCAAGGGCTGCGGCTTTTGTGGAGCGATGGGTAACGCTGCTTCGAGTGTGGCTGTTGTTTATAGGTTAGGGGATGCTTGCGTCCCACTTGGCCAAAAGCCAGGGAAAATGCAGCGCTTTCATTAAATCACACATGTAAGATACTAAATTAAAGCTACACTCGTTGTGAATCCAGCCAACGTGTCAGATTTTAAAAAGGCTTTTCGGCGAAAGCATAAGAAGCTATTATCTGATGATAGCACAACAGTAAACAAAGAGGGTAGCATTTTTCAACCTTGCAGGCGCTACACAACGCAGAAATAAAATATAAAACATGGCTTACCTTTGATGAGCTTCTTTTGTTGGCACTCCAATATCTCCCATAAACATCACAATTGGTCTTTTTGTTCGATTAATTCCATCCATATATATCCAAAATGTCCATTTATTTGGCGCGTTTGATCCAGAAAAAAACTGCGCAACGTCACTACAAAATATTTAAAACATTGCCAAAACATTTAAAACTACTTTAGGTATTTTTAAACGTTAATAAATCGATCAAATTGAAGACGGGTCTATCTGTGTTCAATACAGGAAGACAAGAAACCAAGCTACTTTTCAAGTCTTGTGCAACTCTCAGTGTTACGCAGTTCCTAGTTGGCCCTACTTCTTCCTTGCACAAAGGAATAACCTCAACCAAATTCCAAAGACTGGTGACATCCAGTGGAAGCGGTAGGAACTGAAAACAAGTTCATAAGAAATATCGTTTCCCAATGAGAACTCACTGAACAGACAGACACCTCAACAACAACAACAATTCTGAACGGTTAGTCCTCGGGGTTTTGCCTGTTACATGAGTTCTGTTATACTCACAGACATGATTCAAACAGTTTTAGAAACTTCAGAGTGTTTTCAATCGAAATCTATGAGTAATATGCATATCTTATATTCTTGGCATGAGTAGCAGGAAGTTGAAATTGGGCACGCTATTTATCCAAGTGGAAATGCTGCCCTCTATACTTTAAGTTAACTACAACCTAAAACCTCTTATCTTGGAATATCTCATGTTAAAAGGAACCACCAACTTTCATATGTTCTCATGTTCTGAGCAAAGAACTCAAACGTTAGCTTTTTTACATGGCACATATTGCACTTTTACTTCTCCAACACTTTGTTTTTGCATTATTTATAGCTAATTCAACATGTTTCATTATTTATTTGAGGCTAAATTGATTTTATTGATGTATTACATTAAAATAAGTGTTCATTCAGTATTGTTGTAATTGTCATTATTACAAATAAATACATTTAAAAAAATTAAAAAATACATAATTGTCAGATTAATCGTTTTTTTTGGTCCTCCAATAAATCGGTATCGGTGTTGAAAAATCATAATCGGCCGACCTCTAGTAGTGAGGTCTGCACAAAGCATCACCGGGGGCAAACTACCTGCCCTCCAGGACTGTTAAACAGCCATCACTAACATTGAGTGGCTGCTGCCAACATACTGACTCAAATCTCAAGCCAGTTTAATAATTGGATGTAATAAATGTATCACTAGTCACTTTAAACAATGCCACCTTATATAATGATTACATAACCTACATTTACTCATCTCATATGTATATACTGTATTCTATACCATCTACTGCATCTTGCCTATGCCGTTCGGCCATCACTCATTCATATATTTATATGTACATATTCTTATTCATCCCTTTACATTTGTGTGTGTGTGTGTAAGGTAGTTGTTGTGAAATTGTTAGATTACTTGTTAGATATTACTGCACTGTCGGAACTAGAAGCACAAGCATTTCGCTACACGCGCATTAACATCTGCTAACCATGTGTATGTGACCAATATTTGTATTTATTTTTTTATTTCACCAGGTAGGCCAGTTGAGAACAAGTTCACATTTACAACTGCGACCTGGCCAAGATAAAGCAAACCAGTACGGAAAAAACAACAGAGTTACACATGGAATAAACAAACGTAGTCAATAACACAATAGAACAATCTATATACAGTGTGTGCAAGTGAAGGAGGTAAGGCAATAAATACGCCAATAGTGGCGAAGTAATTATAATTTAGCAATTTACACTGGAGTGATATACAGTTGATGTAGGAAATGTACATACACCTTAGCCAAATACATTTAAATGCAGCTTTTCCTGACATTTAATCCTAGTAAAATTTCTGTTCTAGGTCAGTTAGGATCACCACTTTATTTAAAAAATGTGAAATGTCAGTATAGAGAGAATGATTTATTTCAGCTTTTATTTCTTCCATCACATTCCCAGTGGGTCAGAAGTTTACATGCTACCAAATAATAATTGAGTGTGTTGCCTTTACATTGTTTAACTTGGGTCAAACTTTTAGGGTATCCTTCCACAAGCTTCCCACAATAAGTTGGGTGAATTTTGGCCCATTCCTCCTGACAGACCTGGTGTAACTGAGTCAGGTTTGTAGGCCTCCTTGCTCACACATGCTTTTTCAGTTCTGCCCACAAATTTTATTTTGGATTCAGGTCAGGTCTTTGTGATGGACACTCCAATACCTTGATTTTGTTGTCCTTGAGACATTTTGCCACAACTTTGGAAGTACGCTTGGTGTCATTGTCTATTTGGAAGACGCATTTGCGACCAAGCTTTAAAATTTCTGACTGATGGCTTGAGATGTTGCTTCAATATATCCACATAATTTTCTTTTCTCTTGATGCCATCTATTTTGTGAAGTGCACCAGTCCCTCCTGCAGCATTGCACCCCCACAACATGACGCAGCCACCCCCCCTCAGCTTGCAAGCCTACCCCTTTTTCCTCCAAACATAACGATGGCCATGGTGGCCAAACAGTTCTACTTTTGTTTCATCAGACCAGAGGACATTTCTCCAAAAAGTACAATCTTTGTCCCCATTTGCAGTTCAGACCGTAGTCTGGCTTTTTAATGGCAGTTTTGGAGCAGTGACCTCTTCCTTGCCGAGCGGCCTTTCAGGTTATGTCAATATAGGACTCATTTTACTGTGGATATGGATACTTTGTACCTGTTTCTTACAGCATTTTCACATGGTCCTTTGCTGTTGTTCTGGGATTGATTTGCACTTTTCGCACCAAAGTACGTTCATCTCTAGGAGACAGAATGCGTCTCCTTCCTGAATGGTATGACAGCTGCGTGGTCCCATGGTGTTTATACTTGCATACTATTGTTTGTACAGATGAACATGGTACCTTCAGGCGTTTGGAAATTGCCCCAAAATGATGAATCAGACTTCTGGAGGTCTACTATTTTTTTCTGAGGTCTTGGCTGATTTCTTTTGATTTTCCCATGATATCAAGCAGAGGCACTGAGTTTGAAGGTAGGCCTTGAAATACAGTGCCTTGCGAAAGTATTCGGCCCCCTTGAACTTTGCGACCTTTTGCCACATTTCAGGCTTCAAACATAAAGATATAAAACTGTATTTTTTTGTGAAGAATCAACAACAAGTGGGACACAATCATGAAGTGGAACGACATTTATTGGATATTTCAAACTTTTTTAACAAATCAAAAACGGAAAAATTGGGCGTGCAAAATTATTCAGCCCCCTTAAGTTAATACTTTGTAGCGCCACCTTTTGCTGCGATTACAGCTGTACGTCGCTTGGGGTATGTCTATCAGTTTTGCACATCGAGAGACTGAATTTTTTTCCCATTCCTCCTTGCAAAACAGCTCGAGCTCAGTGAGGTTGGATGGAGAGCATTTGTGAACAGCAGTTTTCAGTTCTTTCCACAGATTCTCGATTGGATAAAGGTCTGGACTTTGACTTGGCCATTCTAACACCTGGATATGGTTATTTTTGAACCATTCCATTGTAGATTTTGCTTTATGTTTTGGATCATTGTCTTGTTGGAAGACAAATCTCCGTCCCAGTCTCAGGTCTTTTGCAGACTCCATCAGGTTTTCTTCCAGAATGGTCCTGTATTTGGCTCCATCCATCTTCCCATCAATTTTAACCATCTTCCCTGTCCCTGCTGAAGAAAAGCAGGCCCAAACCTGATGATGCTGCCACCACCATGTTTGACAGTGGGGATGGTGTGTTCAGGATGATGAGCTGTGTTGCTTTTACGCCAAACATAACGTCTTGCATTGTTGCCAAAAAGTTCAATTTTGGTTTCATCTAACCAGAGCACCTTCTTCCACATGTTTGGTGTGTCTCCCAGGTGGCTTGTGGCAAACTTTAAACTACACTTTTTATGGATATCTTTAAGAAATGGCCTTCTTGCCACTTTTCCATAAAGGCCAGATTTGTGCAGTATACGACTGATTGTTGTCCTATGGACAGAGTCTCCCACCTCAGCTGTAGATCTCTGCAGTTCATCCAGAGTGATCATGGGCCTCTTGGCTGCATCTCTGATCAGTCTTCTCCTTGTATGAGCTGAAAGTTTAGAGGGATGGCCAGGTCTTGGTAGATTTGCAGTGGTCTGATACTCCTTCCATTTCAATATTATCGCTTGCACAGTGCTCCTTGGGATGTTTAAAGCTTGGGAAATATTTTTGTATCCAAATCCGGCTTTAAACTTCTTCACAACAGTATCTCGGACCTGCCTGGTGTGTTCCTTGTTCTTCATGATGCTCTCTGCGCTTTTAACGGACCTCTGAGACTATCACAGTGCAGGTGCATTTATACGGAGACTTGATTACACACAGGTGGATTGTATTTATCATCATTAGTCATTTAGGTCAACATTGGATCATTCAGAGATCCTCACTGAACTTCTGGAGAGAGTTTGCTGCACTGAAAGTAAAGGGGCTGAATAATTTTGCACGCCCAATTTTGTCAGTTTTTGATTTGTTAAAAAAAGTTTGAAATATCCAATAAATGTCGTTCCACTTCATGATTGTGTCCCACTTGTTGTTGATTCTTCACAAAAAAATACAGTTTTATATCTTTATGTTTGAAGCCTGAAATGTGGAAAAAGGTCGCAAAGTTCAAGGGGGCCGAATACTTTCGCAAGGCACTGTACATCCACAGGTACACCTCCAATTGAATCAAATTATGTCAATTAGCCTATCAGAAGCTTCTAAAGCCATGACATCATTTTCTGGAATTGTCCAAGCTGTTTAAAGGCAGAGTCAACTTAGTGTATATAAACTTCTGACCCACTGGAATTGTGATACAATTCACTGGAAGTGAAATAATCTGTCTGTAAACAATTGTTGGAAACATTACTTGTGTCATGCACAAAGTAGATGTCCTAACCGATTGCCAAAACTATAGTTTGTGAACAAGAAATTTGTGGAGTGGTTGAATTTTTTTTGAATGACTCTAACCTAAGTGTATGTAAACTCTCGATTTCAACTGTACGTGCAGATGAGGATGTGCAAGTAGAAATACTGGTGTGCAAAAGAGCAGAAAAACAAACAAAACAAAACAAATGGGCTGTGTACAGCTGCGGCGATCGGTAAGCTGCTCTGACAGCTGTTGTTTAAAGTTAGAGAGGGAGATATAAATCTCCAACTTCAGTGATTTTTGCGATTCGTTCCAGTCATTGGCAGCAGAGAACTGGAAGGAAAGGCGGACAAAGGAGGTGTTGGCTTTGGGGATGACCAGTGAAATATACCTGCTGGAGCGCGTGCTACGGGTGGGTGTTGCTATGGTGACCAGTGAGCTGAGATACGGTGGCGCTTTACCTAGCAAAGACTTATAGATGACCTGGAGCCAGTGGGTATGGCGACGAATATGTAGCAAGGACCAGCCAACGAGAGCATATAGGTCGCAGTGGTGGGTATTATATGGGGTTTGGTGACAAATACGGATGGCACTGTGATAGACTGCATCCAATTTTCTGAGTAGAGTGTTGGAGGCTATTTTGTAAATGACATCGCCGAAGTCAAGGATCAGTAGGATAGTCAGTTTTACGAGGGTGTTTGGCAGCATGAGTGAAGGAGGTTTTTCTTATTTGATTAAAGAAGCAATAAAAATGGTCTTCTTTAGACTAGTTGAGTATCTGGAGCATCAGCATTTGTGGGTTCAATTACAGGCTCAAAATGGCAAGAAACAAATAACTTTCTTCTGAAAATCATCAGTCTATGCTTGTTCTGAGAAATGAAGGCTATTCCATGCGAGAAATTGCCAAGAAACTGAAGATCTCGTTCAAAGCTGTGTACTACTCCCTTCACAGAACAAAGAATACTGGCTCTAACCAGAATAGAAAGAGGAGTGGGAGGCCCCGGTGCACAACTGAGCAAGAGGACAAGTACATTAGAGCGTCTAGTTTGAGAAACAGACGCCTCACAAGTCATCAACTGGCAGCTAGCTTCATTAAATAGTACCCGCAAAACACCAGTCTCAATGTCAACAGTGAAGAGGCGACTCCGGGATGCTGGACTTCTTCGCTCTATTTGCTTATCACACTGCCATCTTATTTTCCCATGAAACACTGAGGGGGACAGACAGTTCACCACACACACAGGCCCTGCCTACACACAACACTGTAGTGCTCTCTCAACCCAACCTTCTGGGAATATAGAGAAAAGATTACAAATCAGAATAGAAAGAGGTAACAGATTAAAACACAGGTCCTTGCTGTGTGTGGGTAACACATCCATTGAAGGGGAAGCATAGCAGTGACACAGCAAGTGATGCAACACACAGAGACCGTGTTCCTTCATTCCTAAAACAATTGTTTGTTCAGCTGAGGGTAATATAGGTTAACCCAAAACTAAAGTATTGTGTAATTGGTCAGATGCTCAATTAAGTTCTGGGTCCATCCATGTTACTGGAACGAAGAGTATATGGGCTTTACAAAATTCTAGAACTAATTATCTCACGCATCCTGTTGTACCATGACAGCTCTACGTTACTATTTAGCTGAGGGAAGAGATGCTGCCGTGTCCACATTTGAAATTCAGTAAAATGTGTATATGAGAGGGTGTGTGCGTCCTGCATCTTAACCACACAGCTGATCTCTGCTTCCACTGTGATCTTGGGGCTTGTATCTAAGAACAGAGGGTAGGTTGAGAGATGAGAGGATAGCAGGGCTCTTAGTCTCTCTCAGCCTTCAAGATACAGTACATGCACTACATCACATCTTCTCTCCCTTTTTACTTAGATGGCTTAAGCTTTGCAACGATACCACTCTTATTAAATTAGATGAACTATACAAGAGGTAGGCACTATATTAATGTGCAGTCAGTCTTCATTAAAAAAAATGAACTAAGAGGCGTTTCTCTGGACACAGAGCTTATTTCAGTAAACTAGGTAAAGAGGCCCTATATTTTACTGGCTAGCTGTGGCTAAATTATATAGTAGACATCTGTGACCTTTAGCCTTTCAAGAGTAAACAAATACAACTAACCAGAACACACAGACATTCAAGCTTAGGCCTAATGTTTTCTGAAGAGATCAAGGCTGGACTTTTATTTTGATTGTGTGACCAGACATGATCAAATCCTTTCTCCCTGAGAACATAAACTTGAGAACATCAGAGTGCTTGTGATGTGTCAGAGTAAAAACACACCTTGTGGCTTTCTGTCTTCACTTAATTTCCTCCTATCATATACCGGTTTCCCTAGTCCAGTACAAATATATTTCAGAAGAGGTCTTCAACAAGTCAGTGGCATTTATTTAGCCTAAATATATATATATATATTTTTGTTTTATCTACATCAAGATAAGGGCAACTGTCTTAAGAAACTTGATAGTGATCAATCAGTTGTGTAGCCTACAGTCAGTGTAGTAGGCTATTACACATTAGGCTAATAACAGTTAGAACTCTTCCTCCTTCCTTTCCATGTACTGTAACTTGGTAAGGAGTAAAAATACACCTTGTGCTCTCCTCTTCTCTCTGAAAATAATTTCCTTGTATCATATACCGGTTCCTCTAATACAGAAATAAATATATTTAAAAAGGTCTTCATGAAGTCAGTGGTTTGTGTCTACATTATCTTCATCGAGATTAGGCCTAGTTCTATTGTCATGAATTAAGCCTTATTGATAGTGATCAACTACAGTCATAGCTTACTGTACCACAGACTAATCACAGTGCTGTGTCCCATACTTTGGGCCTCCTTCCTCTCCACTGTACAGTTCCACCTCAGCTGGACCTCATTTCTGGGTCTGGTTAGTCCAGCTGACTGACTGTTATGATTGTTATGAAACATAACAGAGGGCATTAACACTGGCATGACATGGCTGCCACTTCCGTATGATCTCAAGATAACGTCTGTGGAATGCAAGAACAACCACCTGTGATTACACACCATGACATTTCTTTCTATTTAACCTTTATTTATCTAGGCAAGTCAGTTAAGAACAAATTATTATTTTCAATGACGGCCTAGGAACAGTGGGTTAACTGCCAGTTCAGGGGCAGAACGACAGATTTTGACCTTGTCAGCTCGGGGATTTGATCTTGCAACCTTTCGGTTACTAGTCCAACACTCAACTACTAGGCTACCTGCCGACATGCACTGTCTGTCCGTCCATCCATCTGTCTACTTTTCTGTCTGTGTCCTTCAGTCAGGGAAACGTCATGTTATGGTAGGCCTACTGTATATGATGTAAATTTGTCATGAATCAGAACCTGTCAAAGTCCATTGTAATAAAGACTAGGCTGTCAATAAAGCAGCAGGTGGCTGCAGCACACCTAGTACACACCTAGGGCCTAAGCAGTCATTATAATACCAAATAGTAGTTAACATATGGATTCAAGATTTTAAGTTATCTGGCAAATGGTTGACCCATGGTGTAAAATAGAATACCCAGAGACTGAATTTACACAGTTGTATATCATAATATCTTGAACACAGATAGCGTTGTAGTAAAGGAAAATAGGCCTATCCTTTCAACTACTTATCTAGTAAGCCTCGAAAGTGGGAGTAAATTAGTAATTCAGTAACATTTAGAATGCGGTTACATTTTAACAAGTGACTAATTAAACCATGTCACTTGACATGCAAAATAACATTATGGGAAAGATCTTCATATGACATAATCAATTAAGTGGAACTAGGTTCATTCACAATTTAGCCACAAAGAACTGATCACTAAGAGAGAATGCATTCTGATTGTTCTGACATTCCACAGTAACGCAAACTGCAACATTGTTACAGTAAAATGTCTACATAATAACAATACTACATTTAATTTGAAAATCGCTTCTCACGCCCAAAGTACTGAAGAAAAAAACAAATATTATAATAATACTAAAAATAATCCCCCAAAAAACAAGAGCACACAACAAGATCTGACAGAGAACATAATTAGCATATGGCCTTAAAAGTTTTCTGAACAGCTCAGTCTTTAGCTGTGCCACAGGCTGTGCTTCCAACGAGGCCAGAGACAGCAGCCCCGACAGTAACTGGAAGGAGCCACACAACTGAAAACCCTGTCACCCATAGTTTTTAGTCTGCTGTTGGGTTGCTGAATACAAGTAGCCATTCTTATTCTGGCAAATGTTGCAACACTGTTACAATCAACTAGCATAAACCCCCCCTCACACTTGCTAAAACGTCTGGACTCTCACTAAAACTTCATTACGGAAGAAATTGACACGTAGAGATTATGAATGACAACTACAAACCCCCAATGGGTTCCACGGAAGAAAATACATAAACATTTCAAGACACTCCGTGACAGCCATTCAACCAATTGACCGGACGAGGGGTGGATTCAATTCAGCACTCGTGTAAAATGGCATTCACAGAGGCCCAATCCAGGGGGCAAAATAATATTCGCCGAGAAAAGTAGCTGGGCAATGGGTTAACACATTGTGTTGACCCAGATACTTCTATTTCACCAGCAAGATCCCACATGAATCGGGTTTAAGCGAATTGTGGAATAGGTCTCAATGTCCGGTTGTCACATCCACTTGCGGGACTGATAGGGGATTTGAGCTAAACAATTTAGCCTACTAACCCGGCTAAAGAAAATAAACAAAAGCAGAACCTACCCAGAAATTCTGTAGGAAGTAGGGCGTTATCATCTTGGTTTCTTCCTCTCTGCAACTATTTTCTTCAATGTAATTCAACCAATATTCACGCAATTGCACCGATGTCCTCCCCTTTTCTGTTGTGTGCTTTTTCTCCTTTTTTTCTCCTTTTCCCTCACTCTTTCTTCTCCCTCCCCACCTCAGACTCCACCTCCTTCAGATAGATTCAATTCAGTTGCATTTCGTCTTCTCCAAAATCCAGAGACAAGGAAACAGCGCCACCCATAGCGGGAACAAAAAAGGAACTGGGGAAATGACTGGTCTGCAGTGATATTCTAGACTGGTTCTATAATTATTTAAACGTTCTAAATCACTGTGATTAATGTCAGCCAAGGTAGGAAAGGTTTCCTGGCTATACTAACATATAAAATAAAATTATTTTTATTCTAAGTGTCTTCGCTTACATTTTCAACCTCTCTCTGTAATACCTATGTTTCAAGCAGACCACCATAGTCCCTGTGCGCAAAATAGCCATGGTAACCGTCTAAATGACTATCACTCCGTAGCACTCACATCTGTAGCCATGAAATGCTTTGAACGGCTAGTCATAGCTCATATAAACATCATCATCACAGATATCCCTGGACCTACTCAAATTCGCACACCGCCCCAACAGATCCACAGATGACGCAATCTCTATTGCACTTACCCACTTGGACAAAAGGAACACCTACGTGAGAATGCTGTTCATTGACTACAGCTCAGCGTTCAACACTATAGTGCCCTCCAAGTCCATCACTAAGGTAAGGACCCTGGGACTGGACACCTCCCAATGCAACTGGTTCCTGGACTTCCTGACGGGACTCCCCCAGCTGGTGAGGGCAGGCAACAACACATCTGCCACACTGACCCGCAACACGGTGGCCCCTCAGGGGTGTATACTTAGTCCCCGTCTGTACTCCCTGTTCACCCACGACTGCGTGGCCGTGCACGACTCCAGCACCATCATTAAGTTTGCTGACGACAGGACAGTGTTAGGCCTGATCACAAACAACAATGAGACAGCCTATAGCAGTAGAACTGTTTGAGGAACTGAGAGCCCATGCCAAATCTTTTCAACCTCCAGAGATGGAAGAGGCAGGCTCGGCCCTCTGTTTCTTTCTCCATGATCAGCTCCTTTGTATAATGGTGCTGGAGGTGATGGCTGCCGTTTTATGGATTCCTAACCAACTGTGCTATTTTGTTTGTTTTTTCACATTGTTTGTAACTTATTTTGTACATAATGTTGCTTCTACAGTTATTTCTTTCCCCTACCTACAGTACATGTACAAAATAACTCAACTAACCTGTACCCCTGCACATTGACTCGGTACCGGTACCCCCTGTATATAGCCTCGTTATTTTTGTGTTACTTTTTATTTGTATTTTACTATTTTAACTTTAGTTTATTTAGTAAATATTTTTTTAAACTCTTTCTTGAACTGCATTGTTGGTTAAGGGGTTGTAAGTAAGCATTTCACGGTAAGGTCTGCACCTGTTGTTTTCGGAGCATGTGACAAATAAAATTTGATTTGTCTTGTTGACATTGAGGGCGAGGTTGTTGTCAACGTCAACAAGACAAAGGATCATGGAAAAAGAAACGGAGGGTCGAGCACACCTCTTCCATCTCTGGAGGCTGAAAAGATTTGGCATGGGCCATCAGACCCTCAAAAAGATCTACTGCCGCACCATTGAGAGCATCTTCTGGGAGGCAGGTAGACTAGCGGTTAAGAGCATTGGGCCAGTAAAGGAAAGGTGACAAATCTGTCAATGTGCCCTTGAGCAAGGCAATTAACCCTAATTGCTCCTCTAAGTCGCTCTGGATAAGTGTGTCTGCCAAATGACATTGATGTTGACTGCTTGGAATGGCAACTGCCTGGCATCTGACCGCAAGTAGCTGCAGAGGATAGTGCGTATGGCCAAGTACGTCACTGGGGCCAAACAGCTTCTACACCCAAACCATAAGAATGCTAAATAGTTTATTAAATAGCTTCCCGGACAATCTGCATTGACCCTTTTTGCACAAACTTTGACTCATCCCATACATTGCTGCTACAATTTACCATCTCTCACTTTATTCGTAGTTATATGTACATACTGAGATGATTGTGGACTACAGGAAAAAGAGGACCGAGCACGCCCCATTCTCATCGATGGGGCTGTAGAGGAGCAGGTTGAGAGCTTCAAGATCCTTGGTGTCCACATCACCAACAAACTAACATGGTCCAAGCACACCAAGACAGTCTTGAAGAGGGTACGACAAAACCTATTCCCCCTCAGGAGACTGAAAAGATTTGGTATGGGTCGTCAGATCCTCAAAAGGTTCTACAGCTGCACCATCGAGACTGGTTCCATCACTGCCTGGTATGGCAACTGCTCTGCCTCCGACCGCAAGGCATTACAGAGGGTAGTGTGAACGGCCCAGTACATCACTGAGGCCAAGCTTCCTGCCATCCAGGACCTCTATACCAGGCGGTGTCAGAGGAAGGCCATAAAAATGGTCAGACTCCAGCCACCCTAGTCATAGATGGTTCTCTCTGCTTGCCGCACGGCAAGCGTACCGGAGCGCCACGTCTAGGTCCAAGAGGCTTCTAAACAGCTTCTACCCCAAGCCATAAGACTCCTGAACATCTAATCAATTGCCCCCCCCCTCTATTTTACACTGCTGCTACTCTTTGTTGTTATCCATGCATAGTCACTTTAAAAACTCTACCTACATGTACATATTACTTCAACTAACCGGTACCCCCCTGTATATAGTCTCGCTATTGTTATTTTACTGCTGCTCTTTAATTACTTGTTACTTTTATTTCTTATCTGTATTTTTGTTCAATTGCATTGTTGGTTAGCAGCTCATAAGTAAGCATTTCACTGTTGTATTCGGCACATGGGGCTAATACAAATGGTATATTCTGTATCTACCTCAATTACCTCAAACCCCTGCACATTGACTATGGGTAAATCAAATCAAATGTATTTATATAGCCCCTCTTACATCAGCTGATATCTCAAAGTTTTGTACAGAAACCCAGCCTAAAACCCCAAACAGCAAGCAATGCAGGTGTAGAAGCACGGTGGCTAGGAAAAACTCCCTAGAAAGGCCAAAACCTAAGAAGAAACCTAGAGAGGAACCAGGCTATGAGGGGTGGCCAGTCCTCTTCTGGCTGTGCCGGGTGGAGAATATAACAGAACATGGCCAATATGTTCAAATGTTCATAAATGACCAGCATGGTCAAATAATAATAATCACAGTAGTTGTCAAGGGTGCAGCAAGTCAGCACCTCAGGAGTAAATGTCAGTTGGCTTTTCATAGCCGATCATTAATAGTATCTCTACCGCTCCTGCTGTCTCTAGGGAGTTGAAAACAGCAGGTCTGGGACAGGTAGCACGTCCAGTGAACAGGTCAGGGTTCCATAGCTGCAGGCAGAACAGTTGAAACTGGAGCAGCAGCACAGCCAGGTGGACTGGGGACAGCAAGGAGTCATCATGCCAGGTAGTCCTGAGGCATGGTCCTAGGGCTCAGATCCTCCGAGAGAGAGAAAGAAAGAGATAATTAGAGAGAGCATACTTAAATTCACACAGGACACCAGATAAGACAGTAGAAGTACACCAGATATAGCAAACTAACTCTAGCCCCCCGACACATCAACTACTGCAGCATAAATACTGGAGGCTGAGACAGGAGGGGTCAGGAGACACTGTGGCCCCATCCGATGATACCCCCGGACAGGGCCAAACAGGAAGAATATAACCCCACCCACTTTGCCAAAGCACAGCCCCCACACCACTAGAGGGATATCTTCAACCACCAACTTAACATCCTGAGACAAGGCCGAGTATAACCCACAAAGATCTCCGCCACGGCACAACCCAAGGGCGGGCGCCAACCCAGACAGGAAGATCACGTCAGTGACTCAACCCACTCAAGTGACGCACCCCTCCTAGGGACGGCATGAAAGAGCACCAGTAAGCCAGTGACTCTGTAATAAGGTTAGAGGCATAGAATCCCAGTGGAGAGAGGGGAACCGGCCATGCCCGAGACAGCAAAGGTGGTTCGTTGCTCCAGAGCCTTTCCGTTCACCTTCACACTCCTGGGCCAGACTACACTCAATCATATGACCCACTGAAGAGATGAGTCTTCAGTAAAGACTTAAAGGTTGAGACAGAGTCTGCGTCTGAAGACAAACAATGTATACGAAATGCTTCTGTCTGGTTTTAGACCCCATCATAGCACTGAGACTGCACTTGTGAAGGTGGTAAATTACCTTTTAATGGCATCAGACCGAGGCTCTGCATCTGTCCTCGTGCTCCTAGACCTTAGTGCTGCTTTTGATACCATCGATCACCACATTCTTTTGGAGAAATTGGAAACCCAAATTGGTCTACACGGACAAGTTCTGGCCTGGTTTAGATCTTATCTGTCGGAAAGATATCAGTTTGTCTCTGTGAATGGTTTGTCCTCTGACAAATCAACTGTAAATTTCGGTGTTCCTCAAGGTTCCGTTTTAGGACCACTATTGTTTTCACTATATATTTTACCTCTTGGGGATGTCATTCGAAAACATAATGTTAACTTTCACTGCTATGCGGATGACACACAGCTGTACATTTCAATGAAACATGGTGAAGCCCCAAAATTGCCCTCGCTAGAAGCATGTGTTTCAGACATAAGGAAGTGGATGGCTGCAAACGTTCTACTTTTAAACTCGGACAAAACAGAGATGCTTGTTCTAGGTCCTAAGAAACAAAGAGATCTTCTGTTGAATCTGACAATTAATCTTAATGGTTGTACAGTCGTCTCAAATAAAACTGTGAAGGACCTCGGCGTTACTCTGGACCCTGATCTCTCTTTTGAAGAACATATCAAGACTGTTTCAAGGACAGCTTTTTTCCATCTTTTGCAAAAATCTGAATCTCTCTGTCCAAAAATGACGCAGAAAAATTAATCCATGCTTTTGTCACTTCTAGGTTAGACTACTGCAATGCTCTACTTTCCGGCTACCCGGATAAAGCACTAAATAAACTTCAGTTAGTGCTAAATACGGCTGCTACAATCCTGACTAGAACCAAAAAATTGGATCATATTACTCCAGTGCTAGCCTCCCTAAGGGCTGATTTCAAGGTTTTACTGCTAACCTACAAAGCATTACATGGGCTTGCTCCTACCTATCTCTCTGATTTGGTCCTGCCGTACATACCTACACGTACGCTACGGTCCCAAGACGCAGGCCTCCTAATTGTCCCTAGAATTTCTAAGCAAACAGCTGGAGGCAGGGCTCTCTCCTATAGAGCTCAATTTTTATGGAATGGTCTGCCTACCCGTCCTTGGGTAGGCAGAGGGAGTCTGGAAGGGCATCAAGGAATCTTTGTGTTGTCTGAGAATTTATAGCACGACTTTTGATGCTCCTTGGTTGGGGTCTGAGCAGATTATTTGTTGCGATTGCAAACGTAATAAAATGGTGGTCCGATAGTCCAGGATTATGAGGGAAAACATTAAGATCCACAATCCATGGGACAAAACTAGGTCCACAGTATGACTGTGACAGTGAGTAGGTCCAGAGACATGTTGGACAAAACCCACTGAGTCGATGATGTCTCCGAAAGCCTTTTGGAGTGGGTCTGTGGACTTTTACATGTGAATATTAAAATCACCAAAAATTATAATATTATCTGCCATGACTACAAGGTCCGATAGGAATTCAGGGAACTCAGTGAGGAACGCTGTATATGGCCCAGGAGGCCTGTAAACAGTAGCTATAAAAAGCGATTGAGTAGGCTGCATAGATTTCATGACTAGAAGCTCAAAAGACGAAAACGTCATTTTTTTTTTGTAAATTGAAATTTGCTATCGTAAATGTTAGCAACACCTCCGCCTTTGGGGAATATGGATATGGTCACTAGTGTAACCAGGATGTGAGGCCTCATTTAACACAGTAAATTCATCAGGCTTAAGCCATGTTTCAGTCAGGCCAATCACATCAAGATTGTTCATTGACTATAACTGCCTTTGAAGTGAGGGATGTAACATTAAGTAGCCCTATTTTGAGATGAGAGGTATCACGATCTCTTTCAATAATGGCAGGAATGGAGGTCTTTATCCTAGGGAGATTGCTAAGGCGAACACCGCCATGTTTAGTTTTGCCCAACCTAGGTCGAGGCACAGACACGGTCTCAATGGGGATAACTGAGCTAGTGGCAGATCCCACTAAGCTGTCAGGCTGGCTAACAGCCTGATGCCTGGCCTGCACCCTATTTCATTGTGGAGCTAGAGGAGAGAGCACCCCTCCAGCTAGGATGGAGTCCGTCACTCCTCAGGAGGCCAGGCTTGGTCCTGTTTGTGGGTGAGTCCCAGAAAGAAGGCCAATTATCTACAAATTCTATCTTTTGGGAGGGGCAGAAACCAGTTTTCAACCAGCGATTGAGTTGTGAGACTGCTGTAGAGCTCATCACTCCCCCTAACTGGGAGGGGGCCAGAGACAATTACTCGATGCCGACACATCTTTCTAGCTGATTTACACGCTGAAGCTATGTTGCGCATGGTGACCCTTGTATATCGCTACTCATTGTGTATCTATTACTTTTTTATTATTACAGGTTTTACTTTTGTATGATTTCACCATTTTCTTTTCTCTGTATTGTTGGGAACAGCCTGTAAATAAGCATTTCACTGTTAATTTTTTATATTTTACTAGGCAAGTCAGTTAAGAACAAATTATTATTTTCAATGACGGCCTAGGACCAGTGGGTTAACTGCCTGTTCAGGGGTAGAACAACAGATTTTTACCTTGTCAGCTCGGGGATTTGAACTTGCAACCTTTCGGTTACTAGTCCAACACTCTAACCACTAGGTTACCCTGCCGCCCCAATTCACACTGGTTGCTCACAAAACATGTGCCAGATCAAATTTGATAACAGAGGGCATCCATCCTGGCTGCCACTTCCTTATGATCAAGATATTTAATACATTTTTTTGTTTTATGTGTGTATTGTCTTGTTCTGCTAGGTATTACTGCACTGTTGAAACAAGAATTTCGCTGAACCTGTGATATCTGCAAATCTGTGTATGTGTCCAATAAACTTTGATAAGAGTATGAGGCCGAGATATTTCCCTGACAATGTTGATCTCATGAACACTTCAAGGTTGCAAAATGATCTTCCACAGGGACATTACACTAAAATCATGACTCAGTCATCTACACAGCCACCTTGGCCATCTTTGTCACTACTAAATATGTTGTGAGTGGTGGATGAAAGTATGTGGCCAATGGGGGTCATTAACTCTGGTCTATCCGACCTGATATTATCAGGCTAAAAACCATTAGACAGATCACATCAAACTTTATTTAAAGTGCATTTAAAAATGTAACACACAGTAACAGAAAACAGCAGTCCCAGATTTTTGTAAACAATTTATTCTCAACAATGTACAGATCCAAGCAGTGATTACCATTCACATCCATCACATCTTTATACAAATATCATTACAAAATCACTACAATACAATAAAGATTCTTCACATGATCCAAAATATTTGGTGGCCCCCTAAATTATTCTTATTATTTAACCTTAAAATTCAGCAGTTTATAAAAACAATTTAAACCATATTCACTATTTCAAAAAGAAGAAGTTTCTCTCACATTATTCAGCAAAAACGTGTGAAGGCAGACTTGGAGAAATCCTTGTAAAGTTTTTTTCTTATGGCTAAATGAAAGTCACAGGCTATTGTTACAGGTGTTCTTTAAAGGGGGGCTGAAATTCCTGATTTGGCCTAATTTTTTGTTTTGGTCATTAAGAAATGCAGCGGCCATGACTGAAGCCAAAAGAGTAGTCTTGGAGGGGGTGGTTTAATGTGGATGTCTCGTGGGTGTTCGCATGTGGCAAGCATTTGTACATTCACTCTGTTAGATAACTTGAAACAGCCTAACCAGGTCGTGTGTCTTGAAGTCACCTAGGCTAGCTAGCACTAGCCAACTTCTTTCTCCAATTAGCTTCAGCAGGCTAGTGTGTGACCCTGGCAAAGTTGGTTTGACAATGGATAGCCCATCTCTGGGGCTATTTAGTGACCACCAATAAATTACAATGTAAATGGGAAAATATTTTATTGTTCCACATTTTTAGTTGTCTCATTAAATGTTTTTTATATTTGTATATGAATTTCTACCATTTATAGTCATTTGAGGTTAAGTAATTGAGATGTGAAGCTATTGACCTTTTAAAATATTTTCTGATTTACATTGTGTAATTTACTGATGTATCCTAACTAGCCTCATAGGGATGTCAAAGGTCAAACCAAATGGACCATGGGCATTACGATAGGGTCAGTGCAGCTGTGCTGCGAAATTATGATTACTTGGGTGCTGTCTGCTGCAGGATTGAAAAAACCCAAACCTAATGAATTTATGGGACCCTTCAATCCATGACACTTTTTTCACCATCATCTCGCAAATCTGTTATGGATGAGACTGACTTTATGACCAAAATTATCCTAATTACACCTTGTAGTAAATTTTGATTAGAATAAATGTTTGACTCATAGATGCCAAAATAGCTGTTTTCAAAACGAGAAGTTGCTTTTAGGGGCAGTCGCTCTTTAGAGACATTCTAATAGACTATGATTTTTTAAAGATTTCCCCCCCCTGTTCTTCAAAATTAAAGACTTCAAAAACGCAAACATAGCTGTAAGACGCCATGAGCATATTTACGTTTGGCCTAATGTGCAAGGTCTTTTTTCATTATTGAAAATTACCAGCCATTACGAATCCCCAGCTAAATCATTCAGTTATCATCAAGGCATCATGTACATATTACATTAACTATCTAGACATGTCTTACAATCACTTTGCCACAGTTGCATTCATTATGTGCAAGTTACCTCTTCCCAATTGTATATTCGTATTCCTCCAAATTGTAGCTAAATTTGAATGCATGAGCTTACCTAGTTACAATTATTATTTCACACTGACCCTGGGTGTGTGTACATCTCAGTGCCTTATTGTGAGTTAGCACACATATCAAACATTAGTGAACTGAACACCCATTGACAGGAACATCCTCTGTAGTTTAGGGTTAGCGCAGGCTTAATAACCTCTTATCGGTAAAGGGAGATGGAAAAAGGCATACATTTGGAAAACAATAACGGTAAACACAGACCTTCTGAGGTTACTACAAACAAATATTCAAGTACAGAAGCTACACATTATAGCAGCGGCTATGTCATTAAGACGGCACACAAACAGTGATTGTTCTATGTATTTTTCTTTTCATATTTTCTTGGGACGGTTTCCTGGACACAAATTAAGCTTAGCACTAGGTTTAAAATGTGTCTGGGAAACAGGCCCTATATGTTTTTGTTGTTTTTAATTCAGTGTGATAAATCGCAGTAGGACAGAACCAATCAAGCCATGCGACCTCCAATTTTTGACATGCCAAACAGCTGGAATGTGACAAAGACAAAGTAATGTCCACTCCATGACAAAGGTGTGGCACAAAAACAAGAACTACAGAAACAGGCGCCTCCATATATCCCATTCCGTCTTTTTGTGCTACTTGATATTAGCCCGGTGAAAAAAAAAGAGCCATTCAGTTTGGATCCAGGCTAACTTGAAATACCCCATGTTTTTGTTGTTACAAGTGTGAAAATGTCTAATTATGTTCAACACAACCATCCAATTAATTTTTTAAAATAAATATACCGTACAATAAAGATTCAAGGAGACTTAAATATATTTTATTTTAATTACCTATTCATCTAAGTTAAAGATTGTTGGCTTTGGAAAGGTTTTGTGGCAATACATGAGCATCTGCAGTATTTCATCTCCAGGCTTAGTTCACACCAATTATCTTTTAGAGAATTTAAGATATTGGGAATCTTATCTTTAAAAACAGGTCAAACACACACTTGAAGTTGGAAGTTTCCATACACTTAGGTTGGAGTCATTAAAACTTGTTTTTCAACCACTCCACAAATTTCTTGTTCACAAACTATAGCTTTGGCAAGTCGGTTAGGACACCTACTTTGTGCATGACAAGTCATTTTTCCAACAATTGTTTACAGACAGATTATTTCACTTATAATTCCATTGTATCACAATTCCAGTGGGTCAGAAGTTTACATACACTAAGTTGACTCTGCCTTTAAACAGCTTGGAAAATTCCAGAAAATGTCATGGCTTCAGAAGCATCTGATAGGCTAATTGACATAATTTGATTCAATTGGAGGTGTACCTGTGGATGTATTTCAAGGCCTACCTTCAAACTCAGTGCCTCTTTGCTTGACATCATGGGAAAATCAAAAGAAATCAGCCAAGACCTCAGAAAAAAAAATTGTAGACCTCCACAAGTCTGGTTCATCCTTGGGTGCAATTTCCAAACGCCTGAAGGTACCACGTTCATCTGTACGAACAATAGTACGCAAGTATAAACACCTGCATATGATGGCTGCATCATACCGCTCAGGAAGGAGACACGTTCTGTCTCCTAGAGATGAAGGTACTTTGGTGCGATAAGTGCAAATCAATCCCAGACAGCAGCAAAGGACCTTGTGAAGATGCTGGAGGAAACGGGTGCAAAATGTAAATGTATATCCACAGTAAAAACTAGTCCTATAATCAACATAACCTGAAGGCCGCTCAGCAAGGAAGAAGCCAATGCTGCAAAACTGCCATAAAAAAGCCAGACTAGAGTTTGAACTGAACATGGGGACAAAGATCATACTTTTTGGAGAAATGTCCTCTGGTTTGATCAAACAAAAATATAACTTTTTGGCCATAATGACCATCATTATGTTTGGAGGAAAAAGGGGGAGGCTTGCAAGCCAAAGAACATCATCCCAACGGTGAAGCACGTGGGTGGCAGCATCATGTTGTGGGGTGCTTTGCTGCAGGAGGGACTGGTGCACTTCACAAAATAGATGGCATCATGAGGAGGAAAATTAGGTGGATATATTGAAGCAACATCTCAAGACATCAGTCAGGAAGTTAAAGCTTGGTCGCAAATGGGTCTTCCAAATGGACAACGACCACAAGCGTACTGGCTTAAGGACAACAAAGTCAAGGTATTGGAGTGGCCATCACAAAGCCCTGACCTCAATCCAAAATAATATTTATGGGCAGAACTGAAAAAGCATGTGCAAGCATGGAGGCCAACAAACCTGACTTAGTTACACCAGCTCTGTCAGGAGGAATGGGACACAATTCCCCCAACTTATTGTGGGAAGCTTGTGGAAGGCTACCCTAAAAGTTTAACCCAAGTTAAACAATTCAAAGGCAATTCTACCAAATACTAATTGAGTGTATGTAAACTTCTGACCCAATGGGAATGTGATGAAAGAAATAAAAGCTGAAATAAATCACTCTATTATTATTCTGACATTTCACTTTATTAAAATAAAATGGTGATCCTAACTAACTTAAGACAGGGATTTTTTACTCGGATTAAATGTCAGGAATTGTGAAAAACTGAATTTAAATGTAGTTGGCTAAGGTGTATGTAAACTTCCGACTTCAACTGTGTTGGTGTATGTACACATACATACATACATACATACATACATACATACATATATATATATATATATGTGTGTGTACATGCATGTGTACATACACATATATATACACATATGTATATACAGTGCCTTGCGAAAGTATTCGGCCCCCTTGAACTTTGCGACCTTTTGCCACATTTCAGGCTTCAAACATAAAGATATAAAACTGTATTTTTTTGTGAAGAATCAACAACAAGTGGGACACAATCATGAAGTGGAACGACATTTATTGGATATTTCAAACTTTTTTAACAAATCAAAAACTGAAAAATTGGGCGTGCAAAATTATTCATCCCCTTTACTTTCAGTGCAGCAAACTCTCTCCAGAAGTTCAGTGAGGATCTCTGAATGATCCAATGTTGACCTAAATGACTAATGATGATAAATACAATCCACCTGTGTGTAATCAAGTCTTCGTATAAATGCACCTGCACTGTGATAGTCTCAGAGGTCCGTTAAAAGCGCAGAGAGCATCATGAAGAACAAGGAACACACCAGGCAGGTCCGAGATACTGTTGTGAAGAAGTTTAAAGCCGGATTTGGATACAAAAAGATTTCCCAAGCTTTAAACATCCCAAGGAGCACTGTGCAAGCGATAATATTGAAATGGAAGGAGTATCAGACCACTGCAAATCTACCAAGACCTGGCCATCCCTCTAAACTTTCAGCTCATACAAGGAGAAGATTGATCAGAGATGCAGCCAAGAGGCACATGATCACTCTGGATGAACTGCAGAGATCTACAGCTCCCAGAGGTGGGAGACTCTGTCCATAGGACAACAATCAGTCGTATATTGCACAAATCTGGCCTTTATGGAAGAGTGGCAAGAAGAAAGCCATTTCTTAAAGATATCCATAAAAAGTGTAGTTTAAAGTTTGCCACAAGCCACCTGGGAGACACACCAAACATGTGGAAGAAGGTGCTCTGGTCAGATGAAACCAAAATTAAACTTTTTGGCAACAATGCAAAACGTTATGTTTGGCGTAAAAGCAACACAGCTCATCATCCTGAACACACCATCCCCACTGTCAAACATGGTGGTGGCAGCATCATGGTTTGGGCCTGCTTTTCTTCAGCAGGGACAGGGAAGATGGTTAAAATTGATGGGAAGATGGATGGAGCCAAATACAGGACCATTCTGGAAGAAAACCTGATGGAGTCTGCAAAAGACCTGAGACTGGGACGGAGATTTGTCTTCCAACAAGACAATGATCCAAAACATAAAGCAAAATCTACAATGGAATGGTTCAAAAATAAACATATCCAGGTGTTAGAATGGCCAAGTCAAAGTCCAGACCTGAATCCAATCGAGAATCTGTGGAAAGAACTGAAAACTGCTGTTCACAAATGCTCTCCATCCAACCTCACTGAGCTCGAGCTGTTTTGCAAGGAGGAATGGGAAAAAAATTCAGTCTCTCGATGTGCAAAACTGATAGAGACATACCCCAAGCGACGTACAGCTGTAATCGCAGCAAAAGGTGGCGCTACAAAGTATTAACTTAAGGGGGCTGAATAATTTTGCACGCCCAATTTTTCAGTTTTTGATTTGTTAAAAAAGTTTGAAATATCCAATAAATGTCGTTCCACTTCATGATTGTGTCCCACTTGTTGTTGATTATTCACAAATAAATACAGTTTTATATCTTTATGTTTGAAGCCTGAAATGTGGCAAAAGGTCGCAAAGTTCAAGGGGGCCGAATACTTTCGCAAGGCACTGTACATATATATACATACACACATGTATATACATATATATATATATATACATATATACGTGTGTATATATATGTATATACACACACGTGTGTGTGTGTGATATATATATATACACACACACACACAGAAAGAAAAGGACTACACAATATTGAATACTCAGTGAAGTAATACATGAGGTGTTTAGTGGTATAAGTCTCCAGTAAACAAATACTATATCAGTACGTGATTGTGTGAGTCTACTACAGTATGCAGAATACATTTCTGTCTGAACAAGTGCTTTTAATATGCCCTGCGAGGCAGACAAAATACTGCAACAATTACTCTGACCTGCAGAGTGAATCTGATTGGTTGGCTGGGCATAAAACTGTATTCCCACCCACCATGGGATACATTCAGGCAATCAACAACCTCAAGACTTTTGCACTTTACGGAGCCAAAAGAATAACACACCAAAACAAAAAGGAACAAAAAACATATTTTTTTCTTTAAGTTCTAACTTCACAGTATTTAACAAGAAAACAAACAATACATGTGCACGTGGGTTATATGTTAAGGGGAAAATCGTCCTGCAGGTATGTATGAGATAAAAGTTGAACTTTCAAAATAAAAGTCTGATATTGTATGTCAGCGAAATGGGGTAGTGAAGAAATAAGAATTTCCTTAACTTTTTAGTTCAATTGAAATGCACCTCCCCCTGTCTAGTTTGGGATGTAAAAGGACCACCAACATGCAAGGAATCAAGCATTCGAATACCTTGCATTCAAAACAGTCATTACAATCATCCTCAAAGATCATGCTTTTCACAAAAAAAAGCAAACCAACAACAATAATAAAAAAACCACAGTACATAAAACTTTTTTTTCTTTTTTTTTTCTTTTCTTTTTTTTTACAATTGCTTACTGTTGAGTTTTGGATTGACAACCAACAAAGGTCACAGACAGACACACTATCAAGACAGGAGGACTTGTGTTACAGTCCTAATAACAAAAGGGTGAACATTTTCAGCTAAAGCCCTGTATGCTGTTTCCATACCCCCGTCCCTTTGACACTGTTAAACAATATAGTCTTACGTTGCCACAATCGAGCCCAAGTACTGTTTTCACAAATGTGAGAAAGACAGAATTTGATATTTAAAACAATATGGGGTCAGGAAAGCTGATATTATGGCAGCTAGTAAAACATCCATGCACACAGAACGCGTCACTTCCACACCACAGGACAGAGGCAGCCTGAGAGTTTACCTCAGAGTTTTAACATGTATGTAGCAGTGTTCAAGGTCTCTTTTTAGAATCACAACCAAAACCCTGCTACAGTATATGGATTCAACTAGATGAGAATATCAATATCAGACTTGTTTGTTTCTATATTGTATGTATGTAAACCCAGTTCATGCTAGACACTGACTGGAAAAGCTCTGGTAAACATAGGGGGTGGTGGGCGGACAGAAAACTGAAAAAGGACAAAGTACATGTTTGTTTAAGAAACCTTATCACAAGGCTATGCAAGAAATACCACAACTATCTGATGATGCAACACACAGATCACTCTACTGATGTACACCCCCCTTACCCACTTCCCACTTTGATGTAAGCATGCTACTTAGTTATTTTCCTGTTTTTAAGACAAGTCACTTTCAACCACAACAAATATAGAATCATATGCACTCTTTCTGTCTGACGTGTTTGACATAATGGTTTATTCAACACAGCTTCTGACCTGCCATAAAAATACTGTTTATTACTCTATTACTTTAAATATGCCACTACCAATTTTTCTTTCATTAACTCAACGCAATTGTTTTGATTGATGACTACAATAAAAGACAGGCTATTGTTATTCGAAGATATGCAAAGGCAGTGTCGTCCCCCCCCCCCCCCCCCCCAAAAAAAATAGCTGGTTAGATAAATACGATAATATCAGCATTTTCTTTAGTCTATTACCTCTGTTGTGGTTGCTTGGCTAGCAGCTGTCCTGGCAGTTGAGGACAGCTGCTATGTTGTTTTCTTTGAGACTTTTAATGTCATTTCTATGCCCACTACGCTATTTTATAACCACCCCCATATCAATTCTATGGTCGGTATCATTCTCTCTAGTTCTACACTCCCTCCCCCTACACTTATCTCTGAGTGGCACTTTCCGGTCGATACGAATAGATTTAAAAGCTCTTAACTGAAATAGGACCCTCAATCAGCACTACCCCCCCCCCCCCCCCCGGTAAGTATAAAGCCATGATTTTACCACAACTAAACGACAGAAGCATTTACAAAGTTTTGCATTGGTTTTTTTCCTGCATTTTGATTCAAATGTCCACTCAGTAGTAGAGTCGCTGGAGAGCTCGAATGAAAAATAAAATAAAAAGAGAAAACAAAAATGGCTACGCTGACAATGTCTTTTCATTTCTGAATGAGATGTTGAAATGATTAAATAAATGTTTCCTCCCTTGATTAAGTTAGCCTGCTGGTTCCCCCGTGTCCCCCTCGCCTGTTGCTTGGGGGGCGTTGACTGCCTCTGCTGGCTAACACCTCCCTCCCACCCCGCCCGTCAAGAAGGTTGAGGAGGGTCCCGGTCCGCACCCCCCTCCCTCCCCAGCTGGCAGACCCTACCCCCAGTAAAGGGTAACATGTTCCCTGGGTATAAGAGGTTCCCCGTCAGTCGTCTCCCATAGTGAATGACCTGGAAACACAGAGTGAGACCAATATTATTAAGTAAGCAAAATTAGGAATAAACCTTCCTAATTTCGCTTGCTTATCATTTTGCTCAAATAAGGTGGCTAACAAACAGACACTAAAGTGCCTTGGATAGGATCTCTCGGCTCTATAATTAGATTTGACCATGAATGTGCAAAGTACCCCCTTGAACAGGTATGTTCCTATGGAAAGCATTACACCCCGTAGAAGGCCGCCAGCCGTTCCTTCAGAGGCAGTGGGAACTGGTCTGAGAAACGCCTCCAGTTATCCTCGCCCACCTGATTCTTGAACCCATGGAGGATCTGAAAATATCAGACAACAATTAGCACAAAGCCACGCATGCACACATTGTGGATCAGGATATTCACTCCTTCCCCTTACACAGATCGGGCCTCGAGTCTACAAGACTACGTGGCAGAGTTATCAGTTTTTACCTTGCCGAACATGTCTCGCAGATCATCCTTTGGATTTACCCACGAGGCCACTGCATCACAGAAAAATATAAAGTCCTGGAGAAAATGAGAGTAAAGGTCTGCCTTGAGACAACAAGAGTTTCTCTGCAAACATCACTCACTAATGGGGCCATATAACCAGTAATGCAGTTCCTGTATTTTTCATAGTCCTCAACTGATGGGGCCATGAGAAGAAGAGAAGTGCAGTTCCTATGTTATACTCTAGAGGGCAGCAATGCCTGGGGGCCTCACCTGTACCACTCCTCCAGGGTTGACACTGATCATAGTGCAGATGCCTCGGAACGCTGAGTCTTTTTCCTCATTGTCTCTTATGTTCCTTAGAGAGGTGCACCTGTCAACAGGAACAGCCACGTTTTACACCAGGCCAGAGGGGCTGCCTTAAAGCACTGCATAGCATTACAATTCAATACCCTTACAGCACTCTGAAATGACCATTGACTGTATTCAATAATGTAATTGAACTTGCATAGGTATATCATATTACCTGTTAACACAATAAATTCCACTATGGATAAATAGAATACCTTCCAAAATATAACAATACTACATCTATTGCCTCAAGGTATGTATGGCAACTAAAAAAAGAAAAATAGCCTATAGTATATTAAAAAAATACAACTTGCCATTTTTATTTCATACTTGTGAATTCAATCTAAAATCATTTATTTTAGACCTTTAGAAGATTTGATATTATCAGAACTACTTTCACCAAAGACTACTTCGGAAGGTACAAAATATTCTCGTGGGGAGAAAATGATTTCTCTCAGATAATTTAAAACAGTATCAGACTGGTGCATGCACATCAAACAAACCGGTCCTTCTGAAACATTGTGTTAAAGCAATTAACTATACACTTACGAGTAAGTCACTAAAAACGGTTTTATTACTTTTAAAATAACTTAACTTTGGCCCATATGGCATTTAGGTTAACCTTTACTATAGCACATTATAAATGCTAAATCTTTTTATATTAACTTTTTTCTTAAAGGAAGTTGAGGAATTCTGGGATAGGAACATGCAGCTGGATGACTAGTGGACGGGGGGGGGGGTGCTCTGAGAATGCTTTGGGAAAGTTTTTGTGGAATGCTTTGGGAATTTTAGGGAAGCCTTTTGTTTTCCCTTTCTGAACCAGCAGGCATGTGACAGTCGAATCCCATGCACTAATTAGTAGTTAGCGACAATTAACAATGACAAACTGTAAAATAAATAAACCAGTAATGTATAAAATACATGAAGGTGCTACTGAAGCAAAATACATCACAGACAGAGGACCTAAAAGAGGACTGGATTAGTCACATGGTTGGCAATGATTACGGACTGATTCAGGAGAAACAGAAAATACTTATTTCAGAAAGAAAGAGAGGGAGGAAGAGAGAAAGACAGAGACAGGGAAGAAGAGAGAGACAGGAAGAGACAGACATGGAGAAAGAGGAAAGAGGATAGGAATATGAATTAAATAAAAGATTGAATAATACACACCAGGGTCTTATAAACTGCTGTAGCATGGGTGCCACCTCTTGAGGACAAACGTAACCAAGACGACCAATTGTTATTGCTAAGGTAACGCAATCACGGTTATACACCACCAAACGCCAACCAAGACATGAGCAATGAGGAGAAAAAATAAAGAAAAAACAAACAACTCAGAAACATAAATCAACAGAATCCATGTATGATAATAAACAGAAGAATTCACTAGTGTTGATTATTACTGCCCCGTGTAGGCTAGTATGGCACTAAAAACAAACACCTCGTTTAAGGGAGAACACTTTGACAACACAATATCAATCAAGCAGCAACATGCCTGCTCGGACGTCAGAAATATCAATGTTGAAATGGCCTCTGTTCTCTTACGACAAACTCCTCTTTCCAAAATGTTAAAGGAAATGTTCTTCGTCTAACTTTAAAGTGTAAAGTCATTAGTTAGCCAAATGCCAGTATGGAATGTTTACAGGGTTCTTATTCTTCTCAAAGTTGGCAGCTGGGAATTGAGCTTTCAGAGGTTTCTCCCTTAAACTCACAAAAAGGTTCATCTTTCCATAAGAAACAGAAAAACGTTTCTTCTTTTTTTGGTTGTAAAGAAATGACCAACTACATGGGAGGAGACTAGTATCCAGTACAGCAGGTTCTTATGAGGAGACAGAGAGGAGGACCTACGTTTAAGAGACACAAAACTATGCAACATTCTCATTAAGAAACAGGCATTTATGAACAGTCCAATGAGACATGCAGAAAGCAGATGATAGGCTCATTAGAAATAAAGTTCAGTGCAGGATAGGCTGATTAGCTGCAAATGAGGATGGAGGGGAGGGGTTATAGCTATACAGTGCCTTCAGAAAGTACTCATACCCTTTGACTTTCACATTTGTTGTGTTACAGCCTGTATTCAAAAATGTATTCAATTGTTTGTTTTTCCTCACCCATCTACACACAATACCTCATAACGACAAAATTAAAAAGTTATTTATTTTTATGTTTACAAATGTATTGAAAATTAAATACAGAAATATTGAATTTACATAAGAATTCACACTCCTGAGTCAATACTAGAAGCACCTTTGGCAGCGATTACAGCTGTGAGTCTTTCTGGGTAAGTCTGGGTAAGAGCTTTCCACACCTGGATTGTGCAACATTTGCCCATTATCCTTTAAAAAATGTGTCAAACTTTATCAAGTTGGTTGTTGATCATTGCTAGACAAACATTTGCAGGTCTTGCCATAGATTTTTCAAAGTCAAAACTAACTCGGCCACTCAGGAACATTCAGTGTCTTCTTGATAAGCAACTCCAGTGTAGATTTGGAATTGTGTTTTAGGTTCTTGTCCTGCTGAAAGGTGAATTCATCTCCCAGTGTCTGGTGGAAAGCAGACTGAACCAGATTTACTCCAGGATTTCCACCTGTGCTTAGCTTCATTCCACTAATTTTTTTATCCTGAAAAACTCCCCAGTCCCTAACAATTACAAGCATACCCATAACACGATGCAGCAACTATGCTTGAAAATATGGAGAGTGGTATTGAGTAATGTGTTGTATTGGATTTGCACGTTGTACTGTAATGTAGTGCCTTGTTGCAAACAGGATGCATGTTTTGGAATATTTGTATTATTTTCACTGTCAATTAGGTTAGTATTGTGTAATAACTACAATGTTGTTGAGGCATCATCTGTTTTGTCCTATCACAGCCATTAAACTCTGTAAATGTTTTAAAGTCACCATTGGCCTCATGGTGAAATCCATGAGCGGTGTCCTTCCTCTCCGGCAACTGAGTTGGGAAGGACGCCTGCATCTTTGTAGTGACTTGGTTTATTGACCATCCAAAGTGTAATAATAACTTGACCATGCTCAAAAGGATATTCAATATAAGCTTTTTTTTTTTACCCATCAACTAATGGGTGTCCTTCTTTGCGAGCCATTGGAAAACCTCCCTGATCTTTATGGTTGAATCTGTGTTTGAAAATCACTGCTCAACTGAGGGACCTTACTGATAATTGTATGTGTGTGGTACAGAGATGAGGTAGTCATTCAAAAACCATGTTAAACACTATTATTGCAACTTATTATGTGACTTGTGCACATTTTTACTCCTGAACTTAGGCTTGCCATGACAAAGGGGTTTATTAGTTATTGAATCAAGACATTTCAGCTTAACATTTGTAATTCATTTGTAAACATTTCGAAAAACATAACTAAGGGGTAATTGCATGTACACCAGTGACCAAAAAAATATATTTTAAATGCAGGCTGTAACACAACAAAATGTGGAAAACTCAAGGGGTGTGAATACTTTCTGAAGGCACTGTATATGGCCTCAAACCCCATCCACCTCAATAGTGTTGATGTGACTTTATACTGTATGTGTGTTTTAAAGTGCTTTGAAGGATCAAATTGGTGAGTTATAAGAGAATCAAAATGAATACATTTTCTGAATGTTTTGAGGTTAGCTGAAAATGAAGATTAGGAGAGTTCTTGTATGAAACAACCCAAAGGAAACCAAGTTGATTATGTTTTGATTTATCATACTAAAATAGAATGGTAGTGGACTGAGCTGAACAGCATAGCCCTATGGCTCCATCAATCCATCACCTATCCTGCATTAAACGTTTGCCATCCTTTAACTAAACATTCAACATATATTGGCAGATATGCATTCACATTTAAAAGAAACTAACTAAAAACAACAAATAAATAAACTGACAAACAAACAGGAACAACATCTACAAATTCCCTAGTTTTACTGGGGGGGTGTAGGGGGGTTAGTTAAGCAGGTTACACTTCACCCTCATTTTGGCTCAGTTTGGGTTCTAGTTTCAAGTCGGCGGCCATTTTGGATCACCCAAATACGGTTTCCAATTCGACTAGAGCATCTAAATAAAAGCAGAGTGTAACCGAAGGTTTGTTTGATAAGTATAGGCGCTATAACATTTCTCTCAACACCCCAAAAAATGTTTAGGATGGGATTAGCTCTTTCCTCAGTCAGCAAAGACGACTAGTTATTATTATTATTATTGATGATCATCATCATCAGAGTGTTCAGTAAACATTCAGTTTGTCAAATTAACCGTATGAAAACTCTTGAAGCATTTAGCTATACACTCCACTGTCTCAGTTAAGACCTTATGGTCACCTATTGATGCTGCTCAACACTTCAACTTCACTTCAAGGGAAATAAAGCTAGAAAAATCTGACAACCAACGGTGCAACAGAATCAATCCATTTCAGTTAATAATGCCAAGACTGTACACTTACAGGGTTTGCTCGGTTTTGGCATTTCCCCAGATTCTTACTCCATGAGGAACAAATACTTAATCTGTCACTCTTTCTCCCCTCCTTTCTTTCCCTCTTTCCACCTCAGCCACATTTAATTTCTTTCAGCAGGGATCCAACAGCCCATAAACACAGCCTCTAAGCCATAGATCATTGGGTCCAAATAGTTGGGATGTTTGGTTGAAACCGGCAAAACCTGTAAGGCCCAGAGCATGGGGAGGCTTTCAGATGGAGATTAATGGCCTCCGCTCCAGTCAGAGGGTGTCCCAATAACCTCTCCTTCTTCCTGAAGTCTGCACTCGTTCACTACTCCCCAGATATTTAAAAGCATTGGATTGGTGTTGGCATGGGCAACGAGGAGTTTTCATATACCAGTAATTTCCCTTCAAATCCATGAAGGGAATTGAACGAGTGCACACTTCGGGAGAAAGGAGATTTCATTGGGGCGCACCCAGAGTGGCCCTGACTGACTGTGCTGTGTAACGTCTCCCTGTGTGGATGGCAGGTTCAGCACAGCCTGCAGCGCCACCTTGTGGTGGTACCTGTGTTCTCCAGCAGGGTCTTTGGGGTGTTGGGCCTGTTGATGATCTCAACCAGCTGGTGCAGCACCATGGTCACATAGGGCTGCATCTCAGCCCCTGGGGAGAGGGGAAGGAGAAGGGAGGTGTAACACACACATTCATGAGAATGTATCCAAGCTGGTATGTGTGACCTCTTTCTGACAATTTCCAGACACTCACCCATTTGTATAGATATCTCTCCGATTGCCCACGTTGCATTGTTGCACACTGATATCAACTCTGGGTTCAGATTAGTGCCTAGTATAGGCATGAAATCAGCTGCACAGAAGAGAAAGAGATAGAAGCTTAAATCATTGGTAACTGATAACCTGACATTCAGACCACTACACACATCTTGTATATCAGCCGGTTTGTTACTGCCAGTCTGGTGTAAGAGAATAGAGTATCAGGCTGTGTGTTACTGCCAGTCTGGTGTAAGAGAATAGAGTACGTACCGATGCATGGCTTTACATGCTGGAAACAAGCTTTAGTCAGGTCACCCAGCAGAGCAAAGGAGCTCTGCCGCACCTCAGGCATTTTGTCCTAAGGGAGATAGAGAGGACAGAGAGAGCGAGATATTAGTCATGACTCACGGACCTGAGAGATTAAGTATGTCAGGGTTAGTTGATCTGTAACACTGAGGTCACTGGTTGAACTGTAACACTGAGATCACTGGTTGGTTGATTGATCTGTAACACTGCAAGATCACGGGTTGGTTGGTTGATCTGTAACACTGAGGTCACTGGTTGGTTACCTGCATGCACTGGTACATGAGCGTGAGGATGTTGCTACGGGCAACCAACTGCTCGATGTTGCCGCCCAACCCCTCGGCCAGTCCACTGAGCAGGTCCAGAGCCACAATCATAAAGTCCTTATCAGGAGCCTCGTACTGGTCTGGCTGGGACTGGTGGAGCTGGATGGAGAGACAGAGGGGAGGGAGACAGGAAAAGGGGGCAGTAAGCAAGGGAGACAGATGATAGAATATATGGTAGAGGAAGAGAGAGAGGGGAGGTAGTGTGACAGAGGGTGATGGAAAGAGGAGAGAGTGTGGATTAGATTTGGGAACATAGTTATTTGAAATAATTAGATTCCACATTCCGCAAGCACGAAATCCAACCGCGAGCAGATAATCCCCAAATGTTCTCATACACACACTATCTGTGCCAAAACCCTTCTCTATGGTGTGTTCAGTGCCAACTCACACAGCCAGCTGGCACAAACAAGATGATGTTTACAGGCAAGAAAGCAAGCACTAAACAAATGCTCCCTCACGCAACACTGTCTCACACCCCCGTGTCTCTCACACAACAGTGTCTCACACCCCCGTGTCCCTCACACAACAGTGTCTCACACCCCCGTGTCCCTCACGCAAGTGTCTCACACCCCTGTGTCCCTAACGCAACAGTCTCTCACACCCCCCCCCCCCCGTGTCACTCACACACACCCATGTCCCTCACACAACAGTGTCTCACAGATCCCTGTGTCCCTCACGCAACAGTGTCTCACACACCCCTGTGTCCCTCACACAACAACGGACGTGTGTGTCTCACCATGGCCTGAGCGAGGGTCTTCTGCACCAGGTTGACACAGCGCTGGTACACAGGCTCACAGTAGGGCAGGAAACCACTCTGGAGAGATGTGGCTACTGACGACAGGCACTGAGAGATGGAGGGAGAGCAAGAGATGGGGGGATTCAGAGAAGAGAGAAGGTGATGTGACAAGAGAGAGGATAAAAGAGGAAGAAATAATTTGGGCATGAAAAGCATGCCCAAATTAACCTGCCTTCTACTCAGGCCCAGAAGATAGGATATGCATATAATTAGTAGATTTGGATAGAATACTCTAAAGTTTCCAAAACTGTTAAAATAATATCTGAGTATAACAGAACTGATTTGGCAGGCGAAAACCTTCCATTCAGGAAGAAGTTTTCTATTCAATGCCATTACAGTATCCATTGACTTAGGACTCAAATTGCAGTTCCAATGCCTTCCACTAGATGTCACCGTCTTTAGAAATAGTTTCAGGCTTGTATTCTGAAAAATGAGGGAGTAAGAGCAGTCTGAATGAGTGGACCCTGCCGGGTCACAGAGCTTTTTCATGCGAGCGACCGAGAGAGTGCCTTTCATCTTCTTTTTTTTTACCCACTTTTCTCCCCAATTTCGTGGTATCCAATTGTTAGTAATTACTATCTTGTCTCATCGCTACAACTCCCGTACGGGCTCGGGAGAGACAAAGGTTGAAAGCCATGCGTCCTCCGATACACAACCCAACCAAGCCGCACTGCTTCTTAACACAGAGCGCCTCCAACCCGGAAGCCAGCCGCACCAATGTGTCGGCGGAAACACCGTGTACCTGGACACCTTGGCTAGCGCGTACAGCGCCTGGCCCGCCACAGGAGGCGCTGGTGCGCGATGAGACAAGGATATCCCTACCGGCCAAACCCTCCCTAACCCGGACGACGGTAGGCCAATTGTGCGTTGCCCCACGGACCTAACGGACGCGGCCGGATGCGACAGAGCCTGGGCGCGAACCCAGAGTCTCTGGTGGCGCAGCTAGTGCTGCGATGCAGTGCTCTAGACCACTACGAGGCCGAGAGTGCCTTTCTTGTTTACCTTTTATATTGACGACGTTATTGTCCGGTTGAAATATTATTGATTATTTCGGCTAAAAACAACCTGACGATTGAATATAAACATTATTTGACATGTTTCTATGAACTTTACGGATTCAATTTGGATTTTTTGTCTGCCTGTTGTGACTGCGTTTGAGCCTGTGGATTACTGAAGAAATTGCGCAAACAAAACAGAGGTTTTCAGATATAAATAGAGACTTTATTGAACAAAAGGAACATTTATTGAATAAATGAATGTCTTCTGAGTGCAAACATATGAAGATCATCAAAGGTAAGTGATTAATTTTCTCTCTATTTCTGACTTGTGTAACTCTTCTACTTGGCTGGTTACTGTTTGTAAATTATTTGTCTGCTGGGCTATGTCCTCAAATAATCGTAAGGTATGCTTTCGCCGTAAAGCAGTTTTGAAATCTGATACCGTGGTTGGATTCACAAGAAATTAATCTTTAAACCTATGTAAATTAGTTGTATCTTTTCTGAATTTTTATAATGAGTATTTCTGTATTTGAATTTGGCGCTCTGCAATCTCACTGGATGTTGGCCAGGAGAGGTTAAAGGTAGTAACTTTTACATTTTAGTAAATTGTTTAACCTTTTACGTGTAGGGGGCAGTATTTTCGTTTTTGGCTAAAAAACATACCCATCTGAGTATAACAGAACTGATATTGCAGGCGAAAACCCGAGGAAAATCCAATCAGGAAGTGCCTCTTATTTTGAAACCTCTCTGTTCCTATTCATATCCTCCATTTAAAGGGATATCAACCAGATTCCTTTTTCTATGGCTTCCCTGAGGTGTCAACAGTCGTTACACATAGTTTCAGGCTTTTATTTAGAAAAATAAGCGTGAAAGATCACATTGTGTAAGTGGATAGGTGGGGGCTCTCAGAGTGAGTTTTGCACTAGAGTTTCTCCAAAAAAGTTTATCTGAAAAACCTATACACCCGGGTTGATATATTAGCAAATATATATTTTAAAAACAACCTGAGGATTGATTATAAAAAATGTTTGACATGTTTCTGTGGACATTATGGATACTATTTGGAATTTTTGTCTGCGTTGTCGTGACTGCTCTTTCCTGTGGATTTCTGAACATAACACGACAAACAAACGGAGGTATTTTGGGTATAAAAATGATCTTTATGGAACAAAAGGAACATTTGTTGTGTAACTGGGAGTCTCGTGAGTGAAAACATCCGAAGATCAAAGGTAAACGATTAATTTGATTGCTTTTCTTATTTTCGTGACCTAGTTAATGCTTAGTGTACATAATGTTATGCTATCGATAAATTTACAAACGCTTGGATTACTTTCGCTGTAAAGCATCATTTCTAAATCTGAGCCAACAGGTGGATTAACAAAAGGCTAAACTGTGTTTTGCAATATTGCACTTGTGATTTCATGAATATGAATATTTTTTAGTAATATTATTTGACTGTGGCGCTATGCTATTCAGCGGTTGCTGACGAAAATGATCCCGCTAATGGGATGGGTAGCGTCAAGAAGTTTAACAGAGTGAGCATGTTTTAGCTGAAGTGTAGAAAACTACCCTGGACAATTGTGTCTTGGTGTGAGAGGACAGTGAGGCTCACCTCTAGTAAAGGGAACATTATTAGAGGACAGTGAGGCTCACCTCTAGTAAAGGGAACATTATTAGACAATGAGGCTCACCTCTAGTAAAGGGAACATTATTAGAGGACAGTGAGGCTCACCTCTAGTAAAGGGAACATTATTAGAGGACAATGAGGCTCACCTCTAGTAAAGGGAACATTATTAGAGGACAGTGAGGCTCACCTCTAGTAAAGGGAACATTATTAGAGGACAGTGAGGCTCACCTCTAGTAAAGGGAACATTATTAGAGGACAATGAGGCTCACCTCTAGTAAAGGGAACATTATTAGAGGACAGTGAGGCTCACCTCTAGTAAAGGGAACATTATTAGACAATGAGGCCCACCTCAAGTAAAGGGAACATTATTAGACAATGAGGCCCACCTCTAGTAAAGGGAACATTATTAGACAGTGAGGCTCACCTCTAGTAAAGGGAACATTATTAGACAGTGAGGCCCACCTCAAGTAAAGGGAACATTATTAGACAGTGAGGCTCACCTCTAGTAAAGGGAACATTATTAGACAGTGAGGCTCACCTCTAGTAAAGGGAACATTATTAGAGGACAGTGAGGCCCACATCTAGTAAAGGGAACCTTATTAGAGGACAGTGAGGCTCACCTCTAGTAAAGGGAACATTATTAGACAATGAGGCTCACCTCTAGTAAAGGTAACATTATTAGACAGTGAGGTTCACCTCTAGTAAAGGGAACATTATTAGACAGTGAGGCTCACCTCTAGTAAAGGGAACATTATTAGACAGTGAGGCTCACCTCTAGTAAAGGGAACATTATTAGAGGACAGTGAGGATCACCTCAAGTAAAGGGAACATTATTAGACAGTGAGGCTCACCTCTAGTAAAGGGAACATTATTAGACAGTGAGGCTCACCTCTAGTAAAGGGAACATTATTAGAGGACAGTGAGGCCCACATCTAGTAAAGGGAACATTATTAGAGGACAATGAGGCTCACCTCTAGTAAAGGGAACATTATTAGAGGACAGTGAGGCTCACCTCTAGTAAAGGGAACATTATTAGACAGTGAGGCTCACCTCTAGTAAAGGGAACATTATTAGACAGTGAGGCTCACCTCTAGTAAAGGGAACATTATTAGACAGTGAGGCTCACCTCTAGTAAAGGGAACATTATTAGAGGACAGTGAGGCTCACCTCTAGTAAAGGGAACATTATTAGACAGTGAGGCTCACCTCTAGTAAAGGGAACCTTATTAGAGGACAGTGAGGCCCATCTCTAGTAAAGGGAACCTTATTAGAGGACAATGAGGCTCACCTCTAGTAAAGGGAACGTTATTAGAGGACAGTGAGGCTCACCTCTAGTAAAGGGAACATTATTAGACAGTGAGGCTCACCTCTAGTAAAGGGAACATTATTAGAGGACAGTGAGGCTCACCTCTAGTAAAGGGAACATTATCAGAGGACAGTGAGGCTCACCTCTAGTAAAGGGAACATTATTAGAGGACAGTGAGGCTCACCTCTAGTAAAGGGAACATTATTAGAGGACAGTGAGGCTCACCTCTAGTAAAGGGAACATTATTAGAGGACAGTGAGGCTCACCTCTAGTAAAGGGAACAGATCCTTGTCTTCGTCCTTCAGCTGGTTCCACTTTGCTATCAGTGGAGGCATCAGCATCTGAATGTACTCCTAAACACATACAGTAAAGCCCACATTAGACATCACAACTAAACACATACAGTAAAGCCCACATTAGACATCACAACTAAACACTTACAGTAAAGCCCACATTAGACGACAACAACTAAACACACAGCTGAAAGGTGTGTGTGTGTGTACCGGCTTGTTGAGGTGGTGTCCAACGGAGTCAGCGAGCGTCCCTATAGCATCGTACAGTATAAGCAGGTTCTTGTGTTGGTACTTGTTGAAGGCAAACACCAGAGTGTCCAGGATGTAGGCCAGGTAGGGAACCAACTCTGTACACGCCTCCTCTTCCAGAGTGGCAAAGGCACTGGGGGGAGAGATAGTGGAAACAGAGAAAGGAGAGAGAGGGGTGAGGGAGGTAGAGGGGAGAGAGAAAGAGAGGGGGAGAGAGGAGGGGGATAAGGCAGGAGAGAGAGGGGTGAGGGAGGTAGAGGGGAGAGAGAAAGAGAGGGGGAGAGAGGAGGGGGATAAGGCAGGAGAGAGAGGGGTGAGGGAGGTAGAGGGGAGAGAGAAAGAGAGGGGAGAGAGAGGGGTGAGAGAGGTAGAGGGGAGAGAGAAAGAGAGGGGAGAGAGGGGTGAGAGAGGTAGAGGGGAGAGAGAAAGAGAGGGGAGAGAGAAAGAGAGGGGAGAGAGAGAGAGGGGTGAGAGAAATAAAAGGTTGTTTAGAACACCACTTTGAGAGGGGTGAGAGAAATAAAAGGTTGTTTAGAACACCACTTTTCAGTCAAGCTGTTCTTTTTGAACTGTGGTTCAAAAACTTTTGATTGTATCAACTGATCGTCACAATGATCATCATCTTTACTTCAACTCCCAGGACTGTCGTCCCCAGCTTTAAAATTACTGAATATTTACAAATAAATCAGACATCTGGTCAAACAGAACCACAGCTACCAACAGCTGACCACATGCTGACTCACCTGCAGGCAGCCTCCTGCACCCTCTTGTTGGAGTCCAGGATGCGTTTGAGGAGCTCAGTCATCAGTGGCTTCAGATAAGTGTCAGGAGGCTGGCTGACCACCCAGTGGGCATATCGACTCAGGGTCCAGCAGGTGATGGAGCGCACCAGGGCCTTCTCATCACTCAGACACTGCACCAGGTGGGGGATGAGCTCTGGCAGGTAGGGGATCATACCCTGCATACAACCTGGGAAAATGACATGGGGTTAGACTACTGGGTTCCACTGGCTTTAAGATCAGCGGTGAAAATGGTGGAGAGATAGTCTTGTTTAGTCCTTCGTTCAGGTTGCATGGTAGAATACCCCTGATAGCTAGAATTATGCAACTTCCTGACCCACACAAGTGGATAAACACACTGTACATTCTCTTTCACCACTGTATAGTCTATCACTTCCTCCCCCTCCCAGTCTCTGCTAGTCCTTACCCTCAGCGATGGCCCCCAGGACCAGTATACCAGTCTCTGCTAGTCCTTACCCTCAGCGATGGCCCCCAGGACCAGTATACCAGTCTCTGCTAGTCCTTACCCTCAGCGATGGCCCCCGGGACCAGTATACCAGTCTCTGCTAGTCCTTACCCTCAGCGATGGCCCCCAGGACCAGTATACCAGTCTCTGCTAGTCGTTACCCTCACTGATGGCCCCCAGGACCAGTATACCAGTTTCTGCTAGTCCTTACCCTCAGCGATGGCCCCCAGGACCAGTATACCAGTCTCTGCTAGTCCTTACCCTCAGCGATAGCCCCCAGGACCAGTATACCAGTATCTGCTAGTCCTTACCCTCAGTGATGGCCCCCAGGACCAGTATACCAGTCTCTGCTAGTCCTTACCCTCAGCGATGGCCCCCAGGACCAGTATACCAGTCTCTGCTAGTCCTTACCCTCAGCGATAGCCCCCAGGACCAGTATACCAGTCTCTGCTAGTCCTTACCCTCAGCGATGGCCCCCAGGACCAGTATACCAGTCTCTGCTAGTCCTTACCCTCACCGATGGCCCCCAGGACCAGTATACCAGTCTCTGCTAGTCCTTACCCTCAGCGATGGCACCCAGGACCAGTATACCAGTCTCTGCTAGTCCTTACCCTCAGCGATAGCCCCCAGGACCAGTATACCAGTATCTGCTAGTCCTTACCCTCAGTGATGGCCCCCAGGACCAGTATACCAGTCTCTGCTAGTCCTTACCCTCACTGATGGCCCCCAGGACCAGTATACCAGTTTCTGCTAGTCCTTACTCTCAGCGATGGCCCCCAGGACCAGTTTACCAGTCTCTGCTAGTCCTTACCCTCAGCGATAGCCCCCAGGACCAGTATACCAGTATCTGCTAGTCCTTACCCTCAGTGATGGCCCCCAGGACCAGTATACCAGTCTCTGCTAGTCCTTACCCTCAGCGATGGCCCCCAGGACCAGTATACCAGTCTCTGCTAGTCCTTACCCTCAGCGATAGCCCCCAGGACCAGTATACCAGTCTCTGCTAGTCCTTACCCTCAGCGATGGCCCCCAGGACCAGTATACCAGTCTCTGCTAGTCCTTACCCTCACCGATGGCCCCCAGGACCAGTATACCAGTCTCTGCTAGTCCTTACCCTCAGCGATGGCACCCAGGACCAGTATACCAGTCTCTGCTAGTCCTTACCCTCAGCGATAGCCCCCAGGACCAGTATACCAGTCTCTGCTAGTCCTTACCCTCAGTGATGGTCCCCAGGACCAGTATACCAGTCTCTGCTAGTCCTTACCCTCAGCGATGGCCCCCAGGACCAGTATACCAGACTCCTTGATGACCCACTCTGGGTGGAAGAGGAGCTCTTTGAGGAGAGGCAGGATGGGGAGGAGCAGGTCATCTCTGAACACGTTAGCCAACACGTCCAACGCTGCTGCTGAACACTTCCCTGGAGACAGTGAGAGGGAACGCGTTAATAAACAGAGGTACACAGACACAAAAAGTTCAACAAAACCGATGGCACGAGAGGGAGCGAGCGCGAGAGGGAGGGAGACAGAGAAAAAAAGAGTAAGCGAGACAAAGCAAGAAAACCAGATAATCAGAAGTCCACTCACGGAGATTCCAGTCAGAGATGGTGTCATCATCGTCCAGGTCATCATCATCATCATCGTCGTCATCGTCCTCGATGCCATCGCGGTCGCCCTCGTGCTGCTGGGCAACGGTACGGGAGCGGTGGAACCTGGGCCTGATATCCTGCTCGTTGTCAGGGATGGCCTCATCATCATCCTCGTCCACATCACCCTGACCACACACACAGTTCCACACTTGTAAGGGTACACACACAAAGGTATGCAATTCTAACTATTGATACTACTTTAAGACAGTGAGCTGCCTTCAGGCCTGTAGCTAGGTAGCCGTCAGTTCACCTATCAGACTATCTTAACAGCAGACAGAGACACATACATATTTATGTATGTAGAAATATGAATTTAATTGTAACCATAGTGACAGGCCCATGACAGGACCTACACACAGCCAGGGTTGAGACCCAGGGCTAAGGTGTGATGTGTCCAGTACATTACCACAAGGTGCAGTCCAGCAGCAAGCCATAGATCAATTTCCTGGCTCACACTCAGAGCAGACTGACCTTGAGCAGAATGATGTCGATCTCGGAGTACTTCATCCCGTTGACGAGCACTGGAATCAGCCTGGAACAGACAGGGATCGACAGGTGGGGGATGGGGGAGAGGGAGCATGGAGGGGATGGGTAGAGAGGGAGCATGGAGGGGATGGGTAGAGAGGGAGCATGGAGGGGATGGGTAGAGAGGGAGCATGGAGGGGATGGGTAGAGAGGGAGCATGGAGGGGATGGGGGAGAGGGAGCATGGAGGGGATGGGGGAGAGGGAGCATGGAGGGGATGGGGGAGAGGGAGCATGGAGGGGATGGGGGAGAGGGAGCATGGAGGGGATGGGGGAGAGGGAGCATGGAGGGGATGGGGGAGAGGGAGCATGGAGGGGATGGGGGAGAGGGAGCATGGAGGGGATGGGGGAGAGGGAGCATGGAGGGGATGGGGGAGAGGGAGCATGGAGGGGATGGGGGAGAGGGAGCATGGAGGGGATGGGGGAGAGGGAGCATGGAGGGGATAGGGGAGAGGGAGCATGGAGGGGATGGGGGAGAGGAGCATGGGGAGAGGGAGCATGGAGGGGGTTGGTAGAGAGGGAGCATGGAGGGGATGGAGGAGAGGGAGCATGGGGAGAGGGAGCATTGAGTGGATGGAGGAGAGGGAGCATGGAGTGGATGGAGGAGAGGGAGCATGGAGTGGATGGAGGAGAGGGAGCATGGAGGGGATGAAGGAGAGGGAGCATGGAGGGGATGGAGGAGAGGGAGCATGGAGGGGGTGGGTGAGAGGGAGCATGGAGGGGTGGGGGAGAGGGAGCATGGAGGGGGTTGGTAGAGAGGGAGCATGGAGGGGATGGGGGAGAGGGAGCATGGGGAGAGGGTGCATGGAGGGGGTTGGTAGAGAGGGAGCATGGAGGGGATGGGGGAGAGGGGGCATGGCGGGGGTTGGTAGAGAGGGAGCATGGAGGGGGTTGGTAGAGAGGGAGCATGGAGGGGGTTGGTAGAGAGGGAGCATGGAGGGGATGGGGGAGAGGGGGCATGGCGGGGGTTGGTAGAGAGGGAGCATGGAGGGGGTTGGTAGAGAGGGAGCATGGAGGGGGTTGGTAGAGAGGAAGCAGGGGACAGGAGAGGAGACGGGACAGGCAACATTAATGTCAGCAGTGTCACCATTGTGTCACAGATGAGCTCTAACAGCTATGGCTCTGATCAACAGCCAGGGTAACAGGATGAGGACAGTACACCGGGGGGAGGCCTAGAATGACAGCTTTTGTATGTGTGTTACTCACTTGGAGAGGTGGTTACACAGCACATCCTTACAGACAGGCTGTTCAGCCAGTGTCAGCCAGAACTCACAGGCCTCCAGAGCCACGTTCTCATCCTGGTCCTGAGTCCTCTGCAGCATGTACTGAGGAGAGGACCATGGGAAATGTAGTACTATTAGCATTATATTTGTAATTCACTACCTCAATCAATATTCAGGATTCATTTCAAGGCCAGGAGCTGGGCACCACAATCACATGACAGATTATGGATGAACCTGTCTGGAGAATTAAAGCTCTCAGATGAACCTGTCTGGAGAACTAAAGCTCTCAGATGAACCTGTCTGGAGAATTAAAGCTTTCAGATGAACCTGTCTGGAGAATTAAAGCTTTCAGATGAACCTGTCTGGAGAACTAAAGCTTTCAGATGAACCTGTCTGGAGAACTAAAGCTTTCAGATGAACCTGTCTGGAGAACTAAAGCTTTCAGATGAACCTGTCTGGAGAATTAAAGCTTTCAGATGAACCTGTCTGGAGAACTAAAGCTTTCAGATGAACCTGTCTGGAGAATTAAAGCTTTCAGATGAACCTGTCTGGAGAACTAAAGCTTTCAGATGAACCTGTCTGGAGAATTAAAGCTTTTGGCCAAGGTGGCATCTTGAGCTGATTTGATGAGACCAAGAGGAATCCATTACATTAGTTTGTTTTCCTCCCTCCTTTCCTCTCTATATCTGTCCCTCACTCCCTCTCTGCCTCCCTTGCAACTTAATTCGCTCCCCCTACACCTCCCGCCCTGCAGCTTAAACTGTGTGTACACTACACCATTTTGGCCGTGGTTTAGCTGTCCCAGACAAGTTTTTGAGATCGTAAACAAAATACCCATGTCGTTGCGGTTACCGACACTTTTTTAATGTGAGCGGGTCAGAGATGCAATCTACGGGCTACCGCTCGATCTTTGAGCAGTCCCAGATGTCACGATATTTTCAAGCATGTTTGATTTTATCAGCACAAAATCGGCAATGCTCGTGTGAGATGTGCAACGACAAGTTTTCAGAACGTGATCAGCAATAGCCAATGAGAGCTGGCCAGAGAAGAAGCCAGTGAGATGCTGACGTATCACATCACCCAGAATGTGTAGACTCTGGAGCAGGAGCTATGACTACTACTAGTATGTGTATTGTACTTGCCTTTAACCAAAGTGTCAAATCGTTACAGCTCTGAAGTTCACAAGCAATGTTATTCAATTCAAAACATTGGCTAGATCTTTCAACTCTGTATGGCAAGCGTGAATGTCTAACTGAACCTTTATGAGGCTGCTTTGAGCCACAGCTCGTAGCTACGTAAAATCGTATCACATCATTGTTTGGTATAGAGAACCCTCACGACCAAGTGAAGAATCGTATTATGTGTGACACGTCTGTGCCAGATGGTTAGCTTGTGCAACACTATGTTGGCAACACAAAACAAATACAGGAAAGACAGTTGTTCAATGTGAGAGGCTCAGTGATGTTAGGATTTTGAAAGTCCTGTAGTGTACACTAGGCATTACAGAATACAAGCCCAAGTCCTCCGCCCCAGTTCCCCAGTCCCATTCTCACCTCTATGATGTTGTGCATGTGCGGTAGGAGACGGTCCATGCGGACTTCCAGCAGCATGACCAGAGCTCTGCAAACGTTCTTCCTCACCTCTGGCTCCTCATCAGTCGCCAGGGCAAACAGGTTCTACAGGGAGGGAGGAGGGTCAAACATCAAAACACAAGCACACATACTAGTCCCAACTTTCATTACTTGAAGATGCATCCTGTGTTTTTTGACATTGCATTACTAATGAAGGATAGCAGACATTGGCTTTTTATTGTAAGTAGTTGACACAGAGCCAAGGAAAGGAGACCAGAATGTCTTCATATGTCATGAGTTCTGACCAGGACCTGTAACCATAGAGGGTCTCGGAATATACAATTGTTCATAAGTGGTGAGAATATAGACATTTTACTCCTACTCTTAAGGGTAAAAATAAAAGCTTTGCATGAAGCCTCTTTGGTCATAAGAGTCCCACCTAGTGGACAGATATTTAAGACACCTCATGAGATGTCCTAACCAGTTAAGAGTTAGTGTCAGTGGTTCCTGCACCACATGCAATTGCTTTGGACTTCTTAAAATAATTTTATGATATTTCTATATAATCCATCTGTAAATAATCTAGATCTACATGCAACAGTATCTCTTGTGCCTTTGACAATGATTTCATGAGGCCTATTTCACATCATATGCCTACATACTTATAACCACTAGGCTAATAAATAAAAACATGTTTTTATTTATTATTAAATGATATATACTGAACAAAAATAGAAATGCAACATGTAAAATGTTGGTCCCATGTTTCATGAGCTGAAATAAAAGATCCCAGAAATGTTCCATATGCACAAAAAGCTTATTTCTCTTAAATTTTGTGCATACATTTGTTCTCCTTTGCCAAGATAGTTGATCCATCTGTCTGGTGTGGAATATCAAGGAGCTGATTAAACAGCATGATCATTACACAGGCGCAACTTGTGCTGGGAACGCTGTTAATCTATGCATAGTCACTTTACCCCCTACCTACATGTACAAATTACCTCGACTAACCTGTACCCCCACACATTGACTCGGTACCGGTACCCTGTATATAGCCACCACATTGACTCGGTACCGTAACACCCCGTATATAGCCACCACATTGACTCGGTACCGGTACCCCGTATATAGCCACCACATTGACTCGGTACTGTAACACCCCGTATATAGCCACCACATTGACTCGGTACCGGTACCCCGTATATAGCCACCACATTGACTCGGTACTGTAACACCCCGTATATAGCCACCACATTGACTCGGTACCGTAACACCCCGTATATAGCCACCACATTGACTCGGTACCATAACACCCCGTATATAGCCACCACATTGACTCGGTACCGTAACACCCCGTATATAGCCACCAAATTGACTCGGTACCGGTACCCCGTATATAGCCACCACATTGACTCGGTACCGGTACCCCGTATACAGCCACCACATTGACTCTGTACCGTAACACCCCGTATATAGCCTCCACATTGACTCGGTACCGGTACCTCGTATATAGCCACCACATTGACTCTGTACCGTAACACCCCGTATATAGCCACCACATTGACTCGGTACCGTAACACCCCGTATATAGCCACCACATTGACTCGGTACCGTAACACCCCGTATATAGCCTCCACATTGACTCGGTACCGGTACCCCGTATATAGCCACCACATTGACTCGGTACCGTAACACCCCGTATATAGCCACCACATTGACTCGGTACCGTAACACCCCGTATATAGCCACCACATTGACTCGGTACCGTAACATCCCGTATATAGCCACCACATTGACTCGGTACCGTAACACCCCGTATATAGCCACCACATTGACTCGGTACCGGTACCCCGTATATAGCCACCACATTGACTCGGTACCGTAACACCCCGTATATAGCCACCACATTGACTCGGTACCGGTACCCCGTATATAGCCACCACATTGACTCGGTACTGTAACACCCCGTATATAGCCACCACATTGACTCGGTACCGGTACCCCGTATATAGCCACCACATTGACTCGGTACTGTAACACCCCGTATATAGCCACCACATTGACTCGGTACCGTAACACCCCGTATATAGCCACCACATTGACTCGGTACCGTAACACCCCGTATATAGCCACCACATTGACTCGGTACCGTAACACCCCGTATATAGCCACCACATTGACTCGGTACCGGTACCCCGTATATAGCCACCACATTGACTCGGTACCGGTACCCCGTATACAGCCACCACATTGACTCTGTACCGTAACACCCCGTATATAGCCTCCACATTGACTCGGTACCGGTACCTCGTATATAGCCACCACATTGACTCTGTACCGTAACACCCCGTATATAGCCACCACATTGACTCGGTACCGTAACACCCCGTATATAGCCTCCACATTGACTCGGTACCGGTACCCCGTATATAGCCACCACATTGACTCGGTACCGTAACACCCCGTATATAGCCACCACATTGACTCGGTACCGTAACACCCCGTATATAGCCACCACATTGACTCGGTACCGTAACACCCCGTATATAGCCACCACATTGACTCGGTACCGTAACACCCCGTATATAGCCACCACATTGACTCGGTACCGTAACACCCCGTATATAGCCACCACATTGACTCGGTACCGTAACACCCCGTATATAGCCACCACATTGACTCGGTACCGGTACCCCGTATATAGCCACCACATTGACTCTGTACCGTAACACCCCGTATATAGCCACCACATTGACTCGGTACCGTAACACCCCGTATATAGCCACCACATTGACTCGGTACCGTAACACCCCGTATATAGCCACCACATTGACTCGGTACCGTAACACCCCGTATATAGCCTCCACATTGACTCGGTACCGGTACCTCGTATATAGCCACCACATTGACTCTGTACCGTAACACCCCGTATATAGCCACCACATTGACTCGGTACCGTAACACCCCGTATATAGCCACCACATTGACTCGGTACCGTAACACCCCGTATATAGCCTCCACATTGACTCGGTACCGGTACCCCGTATATAGCCACCACATTGACTCGGTACCGTAACACCCCGTATATAGCCACCACATTGACTCGGTACCGTAACACCCCGTATATAGCCACCACATTGACTCGGTACCGTAACACCCCGTATATAGCCACCACATTGACTCGGTACCGTAACACCCCGTATATAGCCACCACATTGACTCGGTACCGTAACACCCCGTATATAGCCACCACATTGACTCGGTACCGTAACACCCCGTATATAGCCACCACATTGACTCGGTACCGTAACACCCCGTATATAGCCACCACATTGACTCGGTACCGTAACACCCCGTATATAGCCACCACATTGACTCGGTACCGTAACACCCCGTATATAGCCACCACATTGACTCGGTACCGGTACCCCGTATATAGCCACCACATTGACTCGGTACCGTAACACCCCGTATATAGCCACCACATTGACTCGGTACCGGTACCCCGTATATAGCCACCACATTGACTCTGTACCGTAACACCCCGTATATAGCCTCCACATTGACTCGGTACCGGTACCCCGTATATAGCCACCACATTGACTCTGTACCGTAACACCCCGTATATAGCCTCCACATTGACTCGGTACCGGTACCCCGTATATAGCCACCACATTGACTCGGTACCGTAACACCCCGTATATAGCCACCACATTGACTCGGTACCGTAACACCCCGTATATAGCCACCACATTGACTCGGTACCAGTACCCCGTATATAGCCACCACATTGACTCGGTACCGTAACACCCCGTATATAGCCACCACATTGACTCGGTACCGGTACCCCGTATATAGCCACCACATTGACTCTGTACCGTAACACCCCGTATATAGCCACCACATTGACTCGGTACAGGTACCCCGTATATAGCCACCACATTGACTCGGTACCGGTACCCCGTATATAGCCACCACATTGACTCGGTACCGTAACACCCCGTATATAGCCACCACATTGACTCGGTACCGGTACCCCGTATATAGCCACCACATTGACTCGGTACCGGTACCCCGTATATAGCCACCACATTGACTCTGTACCATAACACCCCGTATATAGCCACCACATTGACTCGGTACCGTAACACCCCGTATATAGCCACCACATTGACTTGGTACCGGTACCCCGTATATAGCCACCACATTGACTCGGTACCGTAACACCCCGTATATAGCCACCACATTGACTCGGTACCGTAACACCCCGTATATAGCCACCACATTGACTCGGTACCGTAACACCCCGTATATAGCCACCACATTGACTCGGTACCGTAACACCCCGTATATAGCCACCACATTGACTCGGTACCGTAACACCCCGTATATAGCCACCACATTGACTCGGTACCGGTACCCCGTATATAGCCACCACATTGACTCGGTACCGTAACACCCCGTATATAGCCACCACATTGACTCGGTACCGGTACCCCGTATATAGCCACCACATTGACTCTGTACCGTAACACCCCGTATATAGCCTCCACATTGACTCGGTACCGGTACCCCGTATATAGCCACCACATTGACTCTGTACCGTAACACCCCGTATATAGCCACCACATTGACTCGGTACCGTAACACCCCGTATATAGCCTCCACATTGACTTGGTACCGTAACACCCCGTATATAGCCACCACATTGACTCGGTACCGTAACACCCCGTATATAGCCACCACATTGACTCGGTACCGGTACCCCGTATATAGCCACCACATTGACTCGGTACCGTAACACCCCGTATATAGCCACCACATTGACTCGGTACCGTAACACCCCGTATATAGCCTCCACATTGACTCGGTACCGTAACACCCCGTATATAGCCACCACATTGACTCGGTACCGTAACACCCCGTATATAGCCACCACATTGACTCGGTACCGTAACACCCCGTATATAGCCTCCACATTGACTCGGTACCGTAACACCCCGTATATAGCCACCAAATTGACTCGGTACCGTAACACCCCGTATATAGCCACCACATTGACTCGGTACCGTAACACCCCGTATATAGCCTCCACATTGACTCGGTACCGTAACACCCCGTATATAGCCACCACATTGACTCGGTACCGGTACCCCGTATATAGCCTCCACATTGACTCGGTACCGTAACACCCCGTATATAGCCACCACATTGACTCGGTACCGTAACACCCCGTATATAGCCACCACATTGACTCGGTACCGTAACACCCCGTATATAGCCTCCACATTGACTCGGTACCGTAACACCCCGTATATAGCCACCACATTGACTCGGTACCGGTACCCCGTATATAGCCTCCACATTGACTCGGTACCGTAACACCCCGTATATAGCCACCACATTGACTCGGTACCGTAACACCCCGTATATAGCCTCCACATTGACTCGGTACCGTAACACCCCGTATATAGCCACCACATTGACTCGGTACCGGTACCCCGTATATAGCCTCCACATTGACTCGGTACCGTAACACCCCGTATATAGCCACCACATTGACTCTGTACCGTAACACCCCGTATATAGCCTCCACATTGACTCGGTACCGTAACACCCCGTATATAGCCACCACATTGACTCGGTACCGTAACACCCCGTATATAGCCACCACATTGACTCGGTACCGGTACCCCGTATATAGCCACCACATTGACTCGGTACCGGTACCCCGTATATAGCCACCACATTGACTCGGTACCGGTACCCCGTATATAGCCACCACATTGACTCGGTACCGGTACCCCGTATATAGCCACCACATTGACTCGGTACCGGTACCCCGTATATAGCCACCACATTGACTCGGTACCGTAACACCCCGTATATAGCCTCCACATTGACTCGGTACCGTAACACCCCGTATATAGCCACCACATTGACTCGGTACCGTAACACCCCGTATATAGCCTCTTTATTGTGTTACTTTTTATTTTATACTTTATTTTATTTAGTCAATATTTTCTTAACTCTATTCTTCAACTGTTGGTTGGTTGTTGGTTAAGGGTTTGTATGTAAGCATTTCATGGTAAGGTTGTATTCGGCGCAAGTGACAAATAAAATTTGATTTAACAATAGAAGGCCTCTAAAATGTGCAGTTTTGTCACACAACACAATGCCACAGATGTGTCAAGTTGAGGCAGCGTGCAATTGGCATGCCGACTGCAGGAATGCCCACCAGAGCTGTTGCCAGAGAATTGAATGTTAATTTCTCTACCATAAGCCACCTGCAACGTCGTTGTAGTAAATCTGGTAGTGTGTCCAACCGGCCTCACAACCACAGACCACGTGTAACCACTCCAGCCCAGGACCTCCACATCCAGCTTCTTCACCAGCACAAAAGCAAATAATCAGTGGTGTAAGCAGTAGTTATTTTCCCACGCTAACGCCTCGATCAGACCGACAGCATCATTGCATTAATGATGCATAATAAATTCTGCAGTCAAACTTTTTCCATTATGTAATCCAACAGTGTTACTGGATATGTGCAACAAAACTTCAACATTCACCTTTTGCTATTATTTCTGTCAAGTTTATGCATTTGTTAGATAAATCCAACGTATGCGCCACACAGAAAACAAAACGCACCCCAACTGCCTCTGCAACGCAATGCTGCACAGCGTTCCATTGGAAAAGAATGTACCTCTGGTGTAACAAAATACAACGATGCTGTCGGTGTGATCGGGGCGTAAAGCTAGTAACGTTAGCTAGCTTGTGTTGTAGTAGTCTATAGTCTGACAACGGCGACGACGACAGCTGGAGCAGCAGTTATCAACTTCAAGGTGGATGTTGTTGCTAATTTATTAGCATCACCCTTTTCAAGATTTTGTTGCAGCTCGCTTGCGGTTAGCGATCTCTTGAAAATAATGACTGTGAAACATTGTTGCATTTAAAAACCTTACAATCACCCATTAGTGTGATGAATGTGATAAAATATATTTGTAAAGGGAAGTAATAGCTGGTTTGTTCATTTCTTTTTGGATATGAAATGGTTGTGCTTATGTATTGTTCTGATTTCATGGGGCCTACTGGAGTGAATGGGCTGCTGATTCCTTAACATTATTAAATAACATACGCTGTGTGTGACTGCTAATGTGTATCAGCCACGTCTGTGTGTTTGACCAAAACGGTCTGTCCTTCAGCACCATGGAGTGCACAGGTATTACGGTCGCTGTCCTTTCAGCACCACAAGCCTGTTACCTTTGATGTGACACTTGTCGCTATTGGTCAGAGTGTAATAGTGGTGTCAGGCTACCATGGCTTGTGTAAATTGTGTTTTCTGTTTTACTGGTCTCATTATTTTATGCTCTGTGTCATGTGGTGTCCGTGCCAGTTTGGTCTCTGTGTGTGCGGCAGCCCAAAGCGTGTCCAGGACTGTTAGATTTATTCATAATGTAATCAAAAAGCATTGCTCCTCCTTCACTAAAACAGTCTGACTACAGAAGATATGTCAGGCACATTAAGTGATGCTGTTTTCTGTTATTGTCTTGATTTTTGAGTTTGATGCAATGTATTGCAAGAATTTTGGTACCTCTGAAGCCCTAGGTCCTACACTGCATCTCAAGAGTAGGATTGCTGATCTCGGATCAGTTTAGCCTTTCAGATGACTTTCTGTACCAATTAGAATACTATAAGCCTCTGGTCATCTACTGACCATCTCAGAGCCTGCTATCAACTCTGGCCTTCTGCCCATTATCACAAACAACTCACCATTGAAAATAGCTCTAAAAAGCCCTACAGAAATAAACGGACACAGAGTATGCAAATTGGATTTCATGTGACCTGTGCCCCTTCTGCGCAGAGTGCCCTCTCTCTCACCCCCACAGCTGAAGACGTGACAGAGGGACTTTAAACAATAGCTCTTTATCTCCTATCCGCTTGCTGTATTGTCATTGTCACTGTACGGTTGCTGGATGCATCCGTCCTCATCCAGGGCCCAGCTGGCTGGAAGTTAAGCTCATCAGTGGTTAATGTGATCTAGTCCTAACGGATTATCAGCCCTGATCCAATCGGTGGAATTGGGGTTGGTGTACTGAACTGCAGCTAGGGCTGGCTCTTGGTAGTGCAGTGTAGTGCTGCGTAGAGGCTCAGACCTAACCTACTGACACACTGTACGGAGAGCTGAGGCCATATACCTGCCTGCCTGGCTGGCTGCACTGAGAGCGGAGGCTAGTTGGGTGGGCTGTGTGTGTGTATGACTTGATTGCAGAAGGTTCATGGCATGTCTGACTTTGTGAGCATATTATATAGTCACAGGGCTGTCTGGGGATTATGGGAGGTCAGACTGCAGAGGTCACGGCAGGGTCAGACTTGCCTCGATGAAGTCGTCGATGTGCAGCATTAGGGCCTGAGTCCTACTGATGATGAACTGGTTGACGCAGGCGATGGCATGAGATCTGCAACACCACAACAAGACAACAGAGCTCAATCTCACACCACCCAATCTCATGTGTTCCCCCTTATCAATGCTGCCTCTGTCTGTGTTCCTCCCCTTTCTATCCCCTTTCCACCCCCCAGTCTCCAATCTGGCATCTCAGACACTGATAACGCCTAAAAACAGACACAGAGAGAGAGAGACAGTCATCTATAAGAAGAGGGATCTGAGAGAACATTTTGGATCAAAGTGCCTGTAAATATAGCTAGATCTGAAAACAACCCCTGGCTATGGTTGTTTTGGAACAAATTAGAGGCGAGGCAAGGTGTTGGCTCCACCGGGAGTGAGCGAAAGAGGCAAAGCTGTGAGCAGGGAGAGGGAGGGAGGCCCAGTACACTCATACTCTAGGGACTTTTGCTTAACACGGTGTTTCTGCTTGCCTTTTGGGGTCTGGGCCGGGTTACTGTAAGGCACTTTCTGACAACTGCTGATGTAAAAAAAAAAAGGCTTTATAAATACATTTGGATTGAGTACCTTATCTTGGGGCTGCTGTGTTTGAAGAACTGCAGGAACTTTGGGATCATAACGTTGAGCGGACGGTCCAACACGTCACTGTCCAAGATCTCTGCTGAGTCCTCACAGATCTTCTGAAGAGCGCCAAACGCCCCCTGAGAGAAAGAGGGGGGAGAGAGAGAGGGAGATGTGGGGGAGGGGGGTTAACCAATATGTTTCAGGGCCAGAAAGCCCCCCCCCCCCCCATTTATCAGCCATATGTCATACTCCATCAACCCTGAGTCAACCTATAAAAACAACAGGTATGGAAAGCCTTCATCACCACATACTGTACCTAACACACCACATACTGTACCTAACACACCACAAGGAGAAACACAACCTGGCCAGGCTGGCCACCTAGGAAATGAACAGCAGGACAAAATTGTGAATTTGACAGTGAAAACATAAACAGCTAGAGTACAGGCTTATTCATGTGAGGCTGTCAGTGTGTGTGATGGAATTCTAGAACGACTACATTAAAGAAAGCTTCCTCTGTAAAAGTCACTAGGGGTTCCGTAATACACCGTGTGACACGCACACAGTCACCCAACACACACAAAACACCCAAAGTAGAGAGGATAGAAGTATCTGTGTGTCACATATGATCATGTGTCTCAGCAAGACAACTGAAATCTACTCCACAGGAGTGTCTAATCTTCCACTTGTAAGGTAGGTATTACCACTTCACAATGACCTTACGCCCACAACCAGCAAACATCACAGCTATGAATTATATACATAAAAACACACAAGCCCCTTGAAAAGCTATTATCTAAACCTGAAGAGGACATTGATGATGTGTACTTAATATGTCTATATGGGCAAATGATGCAGCAGCCTTGGAATGTCTCTTCCCAGGGAAATATAGATTGAGTTGATGGCTGACACACATTTAATATGCCGCCACACGTACATCACACACACACAGAGGAATCTGATCAGATGCAACAAAGAGCGCGGCGACAGTGGTGCTGTCTGAAGGCCGTTTCCATGGAAACCGTTTCCAGGGCGGGAGCTGTTTCCTTCCAGCCAGAATGCTTGGAGAACGAGACTGTGTGGTTAAAGAAAATACAAGGTTTCTGTCATTATGAGAGAGCCAATTGAGGAGCATTCCAACCAAGGTTAAACCAAGGTCAGCAATAGTTTACAAGGAAGTGGACACATCCAATTGGGATGGAGACTGTGTAGGGCAAAGGTTATGGAGACTGTAGGACAAAGGTTAAAGTCTTTCTCCAGTCTCCTTTTTATTTATCACCTGATTTCATTAACATGCCCATCTCAATAGGTGGTCCAGGGATCCTCCACAAGCAAAGGGGGGGGCTTTCCTCTTTTGACCTCTATTATTCCCCAAGCAAGGGGCGAGGCCGATGACATCACAATCCCCATCAGACCACGGCATGAAGTTTGTGTCTAAAAAACACAATTTTGCTCAAAACCTATCTTTTTTTACCCTTTAGTGTGTACTTTACAGTATTTATACTTGGGATATTTTTGTGTGTGTTTTTTTTGTATAAAAAAAAAAGGCCCTTTTTCTCCCCAATTTCGTGATATCCAATTGGTAGTTACAGTCTTGTCTCAACGCTGCAACTCCCTTACGAATTCGGGAGAGGCGAACGTCGAGAGCCATGCGTCCTCTGAAACACAACCCAACCAAGCCGCACTGCTTCTTGACACAGTACCCACTTAACCCGGAAGCCAGCCACACTAATGTGTCGGAGGAAACCCCGTACACCTGGCGACTCAGCGTGCACTGCGCCTGGCCCCCCACAGGAGTCGTAAGTGCGCAATGGGACAAGGACATCCGAGCAGGCCACACACTCCCCTAATCCGGATGACGTTGGGCCAATTGTGCACAGCCCATTGGGTCTCCCGGTCGTGGTCGGCTGCGACAGAGACTGGACTCTAACCTAGAATCTCTAGTGGCACAGCTAGCACTGCGTTGCAGTGTCTTAGACCACTGCACCACTCGGGAGGCCCTGGGATATTGCTTTTTAACAGTACATTTATTTTGTATTTTTAATCGCTGGAGGACAACTTTAAATATATAGACTGGTGACTGGGACAGGAGTGTGTGCGTGAGAGAGAGTAGTGAAGGCACTGCATACCAATGAAGCTGGACAGTCCTTGTAGGAGCCTTGCTGTCAAAATGGGAGGTGCAAGGATGACAATTATGCAAAAGAATGCAAGTCTGCTGAGAGAAAAAGGGGTTAAATAAACAATTCCTTTTAATTTTCCTCTTCCATCCTTACTCTGTTTGAACGCCATGTTCAGACACGACACTGTAGAGTTTACAGCAGTGTCAGAATGAGCACGCACCAGCCAGAACTGGAGCCGGTCGGTACACGCACAAGCACCTTCCAACTGCCCAGTCACCATTGTTAAAACTGCTCTCCAGCAAAAAGCTACATAAAGCCATCGACCAACTTCCTATAAGCGTTAGGCAATTTCACACACACACACACACCTGACTCTGTCTTTTTATAGAGGGAGGGGAAAAGAGGGAAAAGAGAGACTACAAAGGGGTGACCGAAGAGAGAGAGGGGGGGAGAGGGAGAGGAGAAATGGGGAGAAAAAGGGGTGACAGAGGAGAGAGAGAACAGTACAGAAAAACACATGCAACTGCCATAATAAATGGAAACACTTCAGTAAATGAGGGATATTAAAGTAACAAGGAAATTAAAGGATAACGTATGTCTAGGCTTTACTGTATGTGAATGCATGTAGGTGTGTGAGCTCCCCTGTGCGTTTCCTTCAGAACACAGTGATTCTAAGCCACACATCTGTATGGAGGCTAGTGTCTAGAGCTGGGCGATAAAGACCAAAATCCATTTTGCCCATTAATTGGCCCATTTACTGCTATAACAATGAACGAGCAAAGAAATGAATAAAAAGAACTGGGCGATCCGGACATTGGGTCAAATATTTTGCTCGATAACAATAGACCCATAAACAAAATATTTGAATGGACAATAACTTTTCATTAGCAGGCAGTGCTCTAGACAACAGAGACGGTAGCCTATGATTTAAAAAAGTTACCTATTTCATCTAACATATCCAGGGAATGCATGAATGATATTTGCATGTGCAACCTGTCAAAATAGGATCCAGAATGATCAGATTTATTTTGGGCTCTTCAGAGAATTTGCCAACATCTTTGTGCATATTGGCCTGCGCTATAGTCCATTACTGACCACCTGAAGAAGTGGAAACTCAAAACACTTTGCTAGATTGCTAACTCTAAATATGATAGTTGCTATAGCCATGTAGGCGAATTGATTAATCTATCATTAAATGTAGACTAAATGACCAACAAAAACTTTCCAATGCTAGACCTAGGCTCGTGTTGCATGGTATACCGAAACATCAGTACTTTTCCGATACTAGAACGTGGAAAAAAGGTTTGGTTTTTCTTGTTGCTAGCATGCACTGGGAGTCTGCGCAGTATCACGAAAGCTCCCCATTCACGGTGCACACAAGTTAACACACTTGAATAATGCGGCACGGCATGTAGAAATGTTGCAACTGTTCATTACGGTTCACAGAACAATGTCCATACAAGCTACAACACGTTACAATGCAAGGAGATACCAGTAGCGTCCAGCTTTGTAGGTTAACATTCCTTGTCATCTTACAGCTGAAGATAACATTACGTTTCTACTCAAGAACATTGTTTGTGATAATATGCCATTTCAAACCAAAAACGTTATTCATTCTCTTCGTCACGTCTCGCCATCAGCCAAATATGATCTATTGCCTCAGCGAATATTCAGTGTGTGAGTCACTGTGTTGTGAATAGGGCGGACGGGCAGCACCCCTCTTGCCTCGTCAATGACTTCATACTGGTTAAAGACGCAGCATATTTTATTAAAATTGTGCTTCTATGCAAATGTTGTTGATCAGTACAAGTCACAAATGGAAGGTAAACAGATTGTCATGAAATCAGCCAAAACGAGTGCAGTCTCTTAATGCATCCACACACTTAATGAATATGCTTTCACCTGTACTGTGAATAGGCCTAGGCTACATGTTGATTTACCCAGTTTATAGAGATTTACCATTCAAATAAAATTATTACAATTGTTGTTAAGTAGTTCGTTTGGTAATAAAGTCAAATTGATTATAATATTTGCATAATTGATTCATTAATGCATACATGGCTGTCTTTGACACAGTGAGCCACCAGATCCTCTTCACCAGGCTTGAGGGTACCGCACTCTCTTGGCTACAATCATACCTCACAAACCGGACCCACTACATTTCCCTCAGTGGACACACCTCAGACTCAGCTGCAGTTACACAGGGTGTCCCCTAGGGCTCTGTGCTGGATCCCTTACTCTTCATCATATACATCCTCCCACTTGGTCGCATCCTCCGTCACTTTAACCTTGACGTCCACTGCTATGCCGATGACACCCAGATCTACCTCAGCACCAAATCCCTCCTCAACCACCTCTGACCCACATTGAATCCTGCCTCTGCAATAAAAACGTGGATGCAACAAAACATCCTCAAGCTCAACAGTGATAAAAACTGAACTCCTCCTCATAGGCACCAAATCTACCCTTACTAAGACACCACTGTCTCTCCCTCCCCCCAAACACACAACCTTGATGTCATCCTGGACACCACCCTCTCATTTGACCACAACATAAGACTGTCAAATCCTCATTTTTCCACCACCGCAACATTGCAAAAGTTCGGTCCTTCCTCTCCCATCCTGCCGCTGAAATCCTCATACAAGCATTCATCTCCTCCAGTCTTGACTACTGCAACTCACTACTCTCCGGTATCAACTCAAGCTCCCCCATAAGCTTCAAATGGTTCAAAACTCTGCAGCACTACTTATCACCCACACAAAGTCCTTGCAACATATCATCCCTGCCCTCTGAACTCCACTGGCTGGCTCCCTGTCTCCCAATGCATGGATTACAAGATCCTCCCCCTGATCTACAGAGCCCTTCAACATCTTAACTGCCAGATCTTCTCCTCTACCAACCCACCACACCACACCAGGCCACCTTGTCATCCCCAGGTCCAAGCTCCAGAGTGTTGGCCACAGGGCCTTCAACATTGCTCGTAGGCTCTGGAACACCCTCCCTCCAGGCATCCGTGACTCAGAGTCCATCACCATCTTTCAGTCCCTCCTAAAGCCCCACCTCTTTGAAAAGTCCTTACCCTGAAGCACCCCCCCCTCAATTGTAATGTGACCTTGGGTCCTTGAAAGCCATATATAAGTTCCATGTATTATTATTAAACATGGTATCGAAGTCAAAATTCTGGTATCGTGACAACACTAGCCTGGGCTACTTGATGCACAGGCTTATTCACTGCAAATGGCGCACTCTGCGCCACTCGTGCATCAAAGCCATACTACAGCCTACTCTGGTTGTAAAGCGGTGCCATAAACTCAATATTAAATAGGTGAAAAATGAATGATATTCTCACAGAAAGCTGTGGCTCGCCTCTGTAACTAGAAAAACTGTAATTAGGCTTGGGTGGTATACCGTAAATATCGTATACCAGGTTATTTGGAAAAAGCCACAGGATGGTTTTTACAATACCGTCAAAATGATTTATTAGAAGTTCTTCAATAAATTGTAATATTTGTAGCTACTTTAAGTTACCTTCAGTCACCTTGTGCAACTTCTGCAGTCAACCTGCGTTCTGCAATTTACCCGTCACATTTTAAATGACGAAGCTTCCCGTTTTTCCCCAGAACAGTTGAGCCAGTCACGTGTCTGTTTGTAAATAGCACAACGGAAGAAAGCGAGCTGGTGAGTCCATAGCGTTCTATATCTATCGGCGAGTCTCTGGTGTGCGGCGCACGAGGAGATGAAGTTACACTTGTATGCAATTCACTACTAAAATGTTTGCCATCAGATATCTAATAATGGCTTTCTGCCAAAAGTCAGAGATCTCTGGATGAGTTCTGTACAGATGCCATTTTTTCTCTGCTCTTCCTACTAGCGAAATCCTGGTATGAGAGGACAGTACGACAATATGAAAATCTGGATACTGCCCAAGTCTAACAGTAATTGCTTTGTAAAAGTGTATTTTTCCCACAATTGCATTTCAGGGAACGGTCATAAGCTTGTGCTTCTCAGAATGCATCTCCCCCTCCTCGATGCGCACAGTGGGGAGAGGGAGTGAGAGTGGCTCGCTCACACAGCAGCCGACAGCAAAACGAAGACAGGCTGATACTTTTATAGCAGGAATCAACATAACGCATAGGCTATTACTGTTGACCAAATAATGGTTTTAGAACAAATCACAGAAAATGAATGTCGGTGTAGGTAATTTTCAGTTTATCATCCCAGCTCTACTGCTGTCCCGTGTGTATGTGCAAAATAATTGTATGCGTGTGTGTCACCATCAATCAGCTCATTTGTGGTGCGGCTTCATATTTAGTGCTGCTGGCAAGCCGTCAGGGGCCACCCCAAAGAATTCTAGGATGGCTATTTTAGGAGCTGTTACAAGGGAGCGTTTACCCACAATGCAACTCTGCATGAGCAGCACCAGGCTTCATGCAAAGTATGACACTCCCATCAAAAATATGATTTAAATAGGCAATCCTCCATGCAAACACAATCCATTTATTCCTTCATGGAGATTTCTTACCCCCTCCACACCAGCCACATGCCCACCCTTCACCGGACTTGAATATCTATGAATGTAACACACATGTTCAGCAGGGCCACATGATGGATGTCCCTGATAGCCCTCTCTCTGGGCTCACAACTCGGTTAGGACACACCCATAACTCCAGGCTTGTCAGTGTAGAGCAGGGCTGCCCAATTCTGGTCCTGGAGGGCAGACACACTTCTGGTTTTCATTCTCTCCTTGTAATAAGGGACTAACTCAAACCTTGGACTCCAGGTGAGTGTAATTAACTAACAGATGGAAACAAAAAACAGAAGTGTTTCGGCCCGCCAGGACCAGAATTGGGCCGCCGTGGTGTAGAGACAGGGCTGTGAGAGGGCTGGCTGACCGACCAAGAGCAAAAAGAGTAAGACTTGGTCTTAAAAATGTCCATCCAACATGGCATCATGACACATCAACCGAATTGATTAAGATCACAAATCTGACTGACTGTTGAATTGATTAAGCACAGATGTGCTGTGTCAACTAGGAGAAGACATCTCCTAAAAATGATTGAGAGGAAGCTGTGTTATATTAGTACTGCTAATAGCAGGGCAACCACCCAACACTGAGTTATGACTAAGTGCTAAGAATATTCCCCTAAAAAAGCTTAAGAACACCACTCTGATGATGTGTTGTCTTGCTCGTTACGAAAGCCAGTATCCTGGGAAATGGTGTGAGCCAGTCAGGAAACAAGGTGATGTTCACTGGTTTATGTACACACACACACACACACACACACACGGAAAGTATTCAGACACCTTGACTTTTTCCACATTTTGTTAGCCCTTCTAAAATTGAATAAATCGTTTTTTCCCCCTCAATCTACACACAATACCCCATAATGACAAAGCAAAAATAGACTCTTGGATATTATCACAAATTTATTTAAAAAATAAACTGAAATATCACATTTACATAAGTTCAGACCCTTTACACAGTACTTTGTTGAAGCACCTTTGGCAGCGATTACAGCCTCGTGTCTTCTTCGGTATAACACTACAAGCTTGGCACTCCTGTATTTAGGGAGGGTCTCCCATTCCTTTCTGCAGATCCTCTCAAGCTCTGTCGGGTTGGATGGGGAGCGTTGTTGCACAGCTAGTTTCAGGCCTCTCAAGAGATGTTCGATCGGTGTTCAAGTCCAGGCTCTGGCTGGGCCAATCAAGGACATTCCGAGACTTGTCCCACATCCACTCCTGCGTTGTCTTGACTGTGTGCTTAGTGTTGTCCTGTTGGAAGTTGAACCTTCGCCCCAGTCTGAGGTCCTGAGCATTCTGGAGCAGGTTTTCATCAAGGATCTCTCTGTACTTTGCTCCGTTTATCTTTCCCTCGAGCCTGACTAGTCTCCCATTTCGTCGCTGAAAAACATCCCCACAGCATGATGCTGCCACTATCATGCTTCAACTTAGGGATGGTGTTAGGTTTCTTCCAGACGCTTGGCATTCAGGCCAAAGAGTTCAGAGAATCTCGTTTCTCGTGGTCTGAGAGTCTTTAGGTGCCTTTTGGCAAGCTTCAAGCAGGCTGTCATGTGCCCTTTACTGAGAAGTGGCGTCCGTCTGGTAACTCCACCATAAAGGCCTGATTGGTGGAGTGCTGCAGATGGTTCTCCTTCTGGAAGGTTCTCCCATCGCCACAGAGGAACTCTGGAGCTATGTCAGAATGGCTATCAGCTTCTTGGTCACCTCTCTGACCAAGGCCCTTCTCCCCTGATTGCTCAGTTTGGCCAGCTTTAGGAAGCGTCTTGGTGGTTCCAAACTTCTCCCATTTAAGAATGGGAACCCTTTGACCTCCTGGCTTGGTTTGTGAAAGAAACCCTTTGACCTCCTGGCTTGGTTTGTGCTTTTCCAAATCATGTCCAATCAAATTTCCTACAGGTGGACTCCAATCAATTTGTAGAAACATCTCAAGGATGATCACTGGAAACAGGATCCACCTGTGCTCAATTTCTAGTAGCATAGCAAAAGGTCTGAATACTTATGTAAAGAAGGTATCCGTTTAAAAAAAAAAAAAAATGCCTCAACTTGTTTTCGCTTTGTCGTTATGGGGTATTGTGTGTAGATTGATGAGGGGAAAAATGTCATAAATACATTTTAGAGTAAGGCTGCAAGGTAACAAAATGTGTAAAAAGTATTTGTATGAACAAAAATCAAAAACACAACAACTTAAGGTCTTACTGAGTCACAGTTCATAAGGAAATCAGTCAATTTAAATAAATTCCTCCGCGAAGAGCACACTTCTCCAGTGCGCTAGCGGTCATCGAAGGTGAGAATCTGCAGACTGAAGACAATTACGAAGCCGAACTGCAGTCAAGTCAAGACCATGGTGAGGACAACGAGCACGCAGATGAGCTTCTCTGAGACAGTTGATCTATGAGCGATTTCATCAGCAGTCCGAGGCGCTGGTTTCAAAACGATCCCGCAGGTGAAGAAGCCAGATGTGGAGGTGCTGGGTTGGAGTGGTTACAAGTGGTCTGTGGTTGTGAACATACTGCCAAATTCTCTAAAACGATGTGGTAGACGATGCAGCTTATGGTAGAGAAATTAACATTCAATTCTCTGGCAACAGCTCTGGTTGACATTTCAGCAGTCACCATGCCAATTGCACGCTCCATCAAAACTTTTTTTCAGCTCATGAAACCAACACTTTACATGTAACATTTATATTTTTGTTCAGTATAATAAAATATCTAAACACAGCTGTTTCAAATACAATCTAGGCCTCTCTAATTTAACTTTTAATTAGGCCTAGCAATTTGTTTTATTTATTTCACCTTTATTTAACCAGGTAGGCAAGTTGAGAACAAGTTCTCATTTACAACTGCGACCTGGCAAATAACAATAATAAATAAATAAATAAATAAATAAATAAATAAATAACAATAATAATAAATAACAAAACATGGCTGTCTAAGAACACCAGGGCCGGCTAAAAGGGATCAGGGCCTAAAAGGAACACCCAACCTGCCAAATGCAGGTAGATTCTGGCATTGGTGGGTAAAATGTCTATTTCACCAGCCACGTTGTAAGATGGTCAGGTCTCCAAAGTGTGAGCATTTCCCTCGCAAGTACGATCACATTTATAGTCAGATAAATGCTGCAGTAGCCGTTTAAAGATTTCTGCCGTTTTGTTTCACAGCTGGTAAATTAATTGCAAAAAGTTAAAGAACTATGAATCCTATAGCAAACAATATACCACATTACTTCTTACGAGGAATACATTACCGGGTCAAAAGTTTTATAACACATACTCATGCAAGAGTTTTTCTTTATTTTAACTTGTTTCCACATTATAGAATAACACATGGAATTATGTGGTAACCAAAAGTGTTAAACAAATCAAAATACATTTTATATTTGAGATTCTTCAAAATAGCCACCCTTTGCACACTGTTGGCATTCTCTCAACCAGCGTAATGAGGTAGTCACCTGGAATGCATTTAAATTAACAGGTGTGTCTTCTTAAAAGTGAATTTGTAGAATTTCTTTCCTTCTTAATGGATTTGAGTAAATCACTTGGGTTGTGACAAGGTATACAGTGGTATACAGAACATAGCCCTATTTGGTAAAAGACCAAGTGCATATTATGGCAAGCTCAAATAAGCAAAGAGAAACGACTGTCAATCATTTCTTCAAGACATGAAGGTCAGTAAATACAGAAAATTTCAACAACTTTAAATATTTCTTCAAGTACAGTCGCAAAAACCATCAAGCGATATGTTGAAACTGGCTCTCATGAGGACTGCCACAGGCATGGAAGACCCAGAGTTACCTCTGCTGCAGAGTATTAGTTCATTAGAGTTACCACCCTCAGAAATTACAGGCCAAACAAATGCTCCAGAGTTCAAGTAACAGACACATCAACATCAACTGTTCAGCGGAGACCGCATGAATAAGGCCTTCATGGTCGAATTGCTGCAAAGAACCCACTACTAAAGGACACGAAGAAGAGATAAGAAGAGACTTGCTTGGGCCACTAAACACGAGCAATGGACATTACACCGGTGGACATGTGTCCTTTGGTCTGGAGTCCAAATTTTTGGTTCTAACCGCCGTGTCTTTGTGAGACGCGGTGTGGCTGAACGGATGATCTCCGCATGTGTATTTCTCACCGTATAGCATGGAGGTGGTGGTGCTATGGTGTGGGGGTGTTTTCCTGGTGACACTGATTTCTTTAGAATTCAAGGCACACTTAACCAGCATGGCTACCACAGCTGGTTTTGGCTTAGTGGGACTGTCATTTGTTTTTCAACAGGACAATGACCCAAGACACCTCCAGGCTGTGTAAGGGCTATTTTATCAAGGAGAGTGATGGAGTGCTACATCAGTTAATTTAACAAAAGCTGGATCCCTTCTAGCCATGACCGTGCAGGCCCGCCACACTCCACATTCCATCTGCGATTCAGCACCACAGCAGAGGAACGAGGACACTCTAGGCAGCCAAAACATTAAGAAATTATATAACTAACATGTAAATAAAATAAATGAGTTAAGGCTGGTTCCTTGCTAAAAAGCGTATTTTACAATGATCCTGTGAAATTAGGCCTGCACCATGCATTTCTGAAAGCACAGTTCTACTGGGTGATGTTAATATATTTTATGTTTATTGTAATTTGAACTATCATGGGGTTGTGTCATGTGTGATATATGTGGCTTATTGATAACTCTGTTTCCTACTATAGGCAGTTGGCTGCCTGGTGATGGCAACTCTCCGAAGTGAATAGTTGCCAATGATGTTTTGTTTCCAAGTGCTACTGAATAAGCTCAACTGAAACGCACAATACACATCATTACTGTACCAATCCATTCCAAATCTTTAATCATACACTACATGACCAAAAGTATATTTGACACCTGCTCATCAAACATCTAATTTCAAAATCATGGGCATTAAAATTAAGTTGGTCCCCCCTTTGCTGCTACAACAGTCTCCACTCTTCTGGGAAGGCTTTCCACTAGATGTTGGAACATTGCTGTGGGGACTTGCTTCCATTCAGCCACAAGTGAGGTCGGCCACTGATGTTTGGCGATTAGGCCTGGCTCGCAGTCGGCGTTCCAATTCATCCCAAAGGTGTTCGATGGGGTTAAGGTCAGGGATCTGTGCAGGCCAGTCAAGTTCTTCCACATCGATCTCGACAAACCACAGACATGTCTACAATGTCCTTGTATGCTGTAGGGTTAAGATTTCCCTTTACTGGAACTAAGGGGCCTAGCCCAAACCATGAAAAACAGTCCAAGAACATTATTCCTCATCCACCAAACTTTACAGTTGGCACTATGCATTGGGGCAGGTAGGGTTCACCTGGCATCAGCCAAACGCAGATTAGTTCGTCGGACTGCCAGATGGTGAAGGGTGATTCATCACTCCAGAGAATGCTTTTCCACTGCTCCAGAGTCCAATGGTGGCGAGCTTTACGCCACTCCAGCCGATGCTTGGCATTGCGCATGGTGATCGTAGGCTTGTGTGCGGCTGCTCGGCCATGGAAACCCATTTCACGAAACTCCCGACGAACAGTTCTTGTGCTGACGTTGCTTCCAGTGGCATGTTTGGAACTCGGTAGTGAGTGTTGCAACCGTGGACAGACGATTTTTAAGCACTACGTACTTCAGCACTCGGTGGCCCCGTTCTGTGAGCTTGTGTGGCCTATCGCTTCGTGACTGAGCCGTTGTTGCTCCTAGACGTTTCAACTTCACAATAACAGCACTTACAGTTGACCGGGGCAACTCTAGCAGGGCAGAAATATAGTACATAAATTGAAAGGGTGTCGACATACACTATATGTACAGATGTCTGTTGATCTTGCCTTGGGCGGCAGCAGAACTGCTGGGATTGGGCCTGACGAACACAATAATTTGCCTCTAATTTACTTGAACCTTGACCTGCTCAAACTGAGCCGCTGCTGTTGGGAAGTTAAAACTGTCCAAATCGTTGAAGCAGCTTGCGATGCGAATCAGCCTCCTTACTTTTTCCTCAAGGACGAACTTAAGGCAGTCTTTACGTTTTGGAGAAAGAATCCCCTCTCGGCAGGTACGCTGGAAACTGGAATAATCAACACAATCCTCGCCAAGTTTGCCCAGTCGGGATACACTTAGCTAAGGTTCCTAATGAAGAACTCACGTCCTTTGCATGAGTAAAAAGAGAAACACACACACACAACACTAATTTCCAAGCAGCTTGAGGATTTATTAACCTATGAAATAGCCTATATTTGCCTTTGAAGTTGGAGCACATCGATTGCAATTTCCATCAATGATTAAAAAGCTTTATTTTGCAATGGATTTTTTCTTCCTTCCAGACAATTTGCCTGTGAACAATTTTGTTTAAAATCACCTTTTCATTTTTTGGGGGAGGGACAAAAGCAGGCATTTACCGGAAAACGGAAATCCTTATTCTAAAATATATATTTTCAAAAGAATACTCAATCTATACACAATACCCCATAATGTCAAAGCGAAAATAGCTTTTTTGACATTTTTGTAAATGTATTCAAAATAAAAAACAGAAATTACTTTTTTTTTTACATAAGCATTCAGACCCTTTGCTATGAGACTCGAAATTAAACTGGTGCATTCTGTTTCTGTTGATCATTCTTGAGATGTTTCAACAACTTGGAGTACATCTGTGGTAAATTCTATTGATTGGACATGATTTGGAAAGGCACACACCTGTCTATATAAAGGTCCCACAGTTGACAGTGCATGTCAGAGCAATAACCATGCCAGGAGGTTGAAGGAATTGTCCGTAGAGCTCTGAGACAGGATTGTGTCGAAGCACAGATCTGGGGGAAGGGTACCAAAAATTGTCTACAGCATTGAAGGTCCCCAAGAACACAGTGGCCTCCATCATTCTTAAATGGAAGAAGTTTGGAACCACCAAGACTTCCTAGAGGAGGCCGCCCGGCCAAACTGAGCAATCGGGTGAGAAGGGCCTTGGTCAGGTAGGTGACCAAGAACCCGATGGCTACTCTGACATAGCTCCAGAATTCCTCTGTGGAGATGGGAGAACCTTCCAGAAGGACAACCATCTCTGCAGCACACCACCAAATCAGGCCTTTATGGTAGAGTTGCCAGACAGAAGCCACTCCTCAGTAAAAGGCACACGACAGCCCGCTTGGAGTTTGCACCTTAAGGACTCTCAGAAACAAGATTCTCTGGTGTGATGAAACCAAGATAGAACTCCTTGGTCCGAATGCCAAACGTCACGTCTAGAGGAAACCAGGCAATATCCCTATGGTGAAGCATGGTGGTGGCAGCATCATGCTGTGGAGATGTTTTTCAGCAAGGGGAAGATGAACGGAGCAAAGTACAGAGAGATCCTTGATGAAAACCTGCTCCAAGAGCGCTCAGAACCTCAGACTGGGGCAAAGGTTCACCTTCCAACAGGACAAGGACCCCAATTACACAGCCAAGACAATGCAGGAATAGCTTCAAGACAAGTCTCAATGTCCTTGAGTGGCCCAGCCAGAACCCGATAGAACATCTCTGGAGATCTGAAAATAGCTGCGCAGCGACTCTTCCCATCCAACCTGACAGAGTTTGAGAGGATCTGCAGAGAAGAATGGGAGAAACTCCCCAAACACAGGTGTGCCAAGCTTGTAGCGTCATACCCAAGAAGACTCGAGGCTGTAATCGATGCCAAAGGTGCTTCAACAAAGTACTGAGTCTGAAAGGTCATGTCAATGTGATATTTCTAAAAACCTGTTTTTGCTTTGTCATTATTGGGTATTGTGTGTAGATTGAGGGGAAAAAACAATTCTCAATTTTAGAATAAGGCTGTAACGTAACAAAATGTGGAAAAAGTCAAGGGGTCTGAATACTTTCCGAATGCACTGTAGCTATATAGAGTATAGCTGTATATAGAGTATAGCTGTATATAGAGTAGGGATACTCAACGCTTATCCTACAAGGTCTGGAGCCTGCTGCTTCTGTTCTACCTGATAATTAATTGCACACACCTGGTGTCCGATGTCTAAATCAGTCCCTGATTATAAGGGAACAATTTAAAAATGCAGTGGAACAGGCTTCGAGGTCCAGAGTTGTGTTTGAGGGATAGAGACTATAGATGTATAAAGTATAGCTGTACAGAGTATAGATGTATAGCTGAGCTCAGACGCAGCAGCTCCTGTCCTAGTCTTGTCTAATTCCTCACCTCACAGGTGTTGTAGTCCTCAGAGTCCAGCAGGAGGCAGAGTTTGGGCAACAGCTCGGGCCAGTTCTGCAGCTCCCCTTTGGAGGCAATGGTGGTGATGAGGATACCTAGGACAGGAGCGAGAGATGAGACGGGTCTCCTTGAAGCAATTCTACAACCAATCAATCCTTCCTTATAACAAAACTCCAAGCTTGGCTTGGAAACCATCACTCTGTTTGAGGCTTTCCAATGAAGTCCACTGTGTCATCATCAGAATTGACAGAGCCAATATCCTGCACTGAGTCAGTTTATAAAATGTGATTCACACATTCCCGTTTGTTCCTGTCAGATGTTTGGTAACTGTGGCAACAGAGCCCTGGCATCGTCTGCTGCCTGCTGGCTCTGATAAGGAGGACACCATGCAAACCCCATTGGCTCTCTCAACAGGCCAGCTGGCCAATCAAAAGCTTCAGAAAAAAACATGCAGCCAGACACTAGCGAGAACGAATAACAAGGCTTCAGGTCAATTACGAAGGTGGAGAAAAATAACCAGAATATGTCATGCTAGGGTACGTTTTAAAATGAACCCCACGCTAAAGCCTGATGGACAGCAATTCAACTAAAAAAAAAACTAAAAAGCAGCTTTCCTTGTGGTACAGATGACTGACACGTAATGAATGCAATTCAAATGCAATGCAATTAATTTCCTGTTCAACTAACCTGATCAAAGGTGGGCAAGCCATACAAACATGATATCATCACATTATTAAGTGCTTGTGAAAAAGGGATTTTGTTATGCATCATTGAAGGAGCAAACCGTGTAGAATTTAAACAACCAAGACTGTCTTGATCTGGTCTGATCTAGTCTGGTCTGCCTCTTGACCTAGCCTCATCACAGATCTATTTCTGCTGTGTTGCCCACTCCTATTGTCATGCCAAACATATACACTAGTAGGATACAGCACAAACAGATCTGTTTCTGCTGTGTTGCCCACTCCTATTGTCATGCCAAACATATACACTAGTAGGATACAGCACAAACAGATCTATTTCTGCTGTGTTGCCCACTCCTATTGTCATGCCAAACATATATACTAGTAGGATACAGCACAAACAGATCTATTTCTGCTGTGTTGCCCACTCCTATTGTCATGCCAAACATATACACTAGTAGGATACAGCACAAACAGATCTGTTTCTGCTATGTTGCCCACTCCTATTGTCATGCCAAACATATACACTAGTAGGATACAGCACAAACAGATCTGTTTCTGCTGTGTTGCCCACTCCTATTGTCATGCCAAACATATACACTAGTAGGATACAGCACAAACAGATCTGTATCTGCTGTGTTGCCCACTCCTATTGTCATGCCAAACATATACACTAGTAGGATACAGCACAAACAGATCTGTTTCTGCTGTGTTGCCCACTCCTATTGTCATGCCAAACATATACACTAGTAGGATACAGCACAAACAGATCTATTTCTGCTGTGTTGCCCACTCCTATTGTCATGCCAAACATATATACTAGTAGGATACAGCACAAACAGATCTATTTCTGCTGTGTTGCCCACTCCTATTGTCATGCCAAACATATACACTAGTAGGATACAGCACAAACAGATCTGTTTCTGCTATGTTGCCCACTCCTATTGTCATGCCAAACATATACACTAGTAGGATACAGCACAAACAGATCTATTTCTGCTGTGTTGCCCACTCCTATTGTCATGCCAAACATATACACTAGTAGGATACAGCACAAACAGATCTGTTTCTGCTGTGTTGCCCACTCCTATTGTCATGCCAAACATATACACTAGTAGGATACAGCACAAACAGATCTGTATCTGCTGTGTTGCCCACTCCTATTGTCATGCCAAACATATACACTAGTAGGATACAGCACAAACAGATCTGGAACCATGCTACACCTGACCCCGTATGGCTTGTTCAACAAGATATACAGTACACTCTGCTTACTGAATGTGGTTATCATGATCAAATTATCCAGCGCGGATGTGATCACTAGTAGAGGAGTGCGCTGTAATTCAATGAAGACAACATACTCTGTTACAAATGCAGGCTACTTCACTTACCCGCGGTGGCCCGGATGAGGGGCGAGGAGTCTCCAATGTTCTGTAGACACTCGCTCTTAATGAAGTCAGACACTCCATTGGGGAAGTTCTGGTAGTGGGCCTTCACATTGTTCTTTAGGATCAGACCACTAAGAGAGCGGGTCGCCTCATCTGCAGAGAGCGTGAGATTGGGGGGGGGGGGGGGGGTAAAATGAGAAATGGGTGATAGATTATAGGGATCATTTCCATTTCAATTAAGCAAATGATTGCTCTAAGCTGAAATGCATAACTGAATTAGGCCTAAACATCCAATGAAGAGTTTTCCCAATTCACACCGAATTCCAATGTCTCCAAAATTGAGTTTTAATAGAATGATCTATCACAACTTGGCCTACCTTCTACATGTTTTTGAATAGCATATAAATAGAGGGGAGCTTAAATAGAGATCATTATGACACAGATCATTATGATCATGACACAGATCATTCCGACGCAGGTCATTATGATTCTTTATTATGATTCTTGCTGCTTTAAGTTCAGTCATACCTGCGAGATCAGGTGGGCGTGTGGTCTCAATTTAATAGAGTAGGCTATAGACTATGCATGGGCAGAGAAGCACGGGGCAGTTACCTATCCAAGAAAATGTACTTCCAAAATATGATTAGGTTATAGTTTACATTGCCTAGAAATAAATATTGATCACCTATATTTCTCCGTCTGAAAATCTTCCCACTCCTATAAGATAGGCTCTAAAAATAACTCAAGAGAAAGTCTCTCCAACTCTGCTCTCTTCAAACTACATCTAACATATTGGCTGATATAGCCTAATATGAAATGGGCACGTGAGAATCTCTGATCATTTAACCTATTTCTTAAGTTATTTTTGCGCATTTCATATTGCCTATAGGGTGCAACATTTCTGGGACCATGGCTGGCAAGTGAGCTGGATCACATACGCCTAAAATAAACATTGCGAGACTGCGGTAGAGTGGGTTGGAATTGGACAGAAAGTGCAGGCAAGGTGCAGTATGAAAAGCTGCAGTTGCAGGCGGGAGCGGGATGAAGAAAATCAGTCCTGCGCAGACCTCTACTTGAATACACTATTAAGTACATTAGAGACAAACAGGTTATACTACTAAAGTGTGAAAGGGGTTGCTGTATAGCCATGTGTTATATTGCAACACTACTAGAAAACCAAAACATACAAACTCCCATACTCTCTACCCAGTACGAGGCACTCAGCCAGCTAAACCAAAATAAGAGAAGCATGTAGCTAATTTCCTGTTGATGCTAAGGAAAAAGTAGGAGTGTGACCTCATAGCAGAAGGCTGAGAAGGCATTAGCACATCTGGATAGCAACAGCAAATCAGACAATGGCAAATTATTGCTTTCACTGACTTCTCTGAACCAAAGCTGAAGAAAATGTAAACATTCCCCTTACAAAACATTGCTCTATTTCAGAGTTTCCCAAACTCGGTCCTGGGCCCCCCCCTGGGCGCACGTTTAGTTTTTTTCCTTAGCACTACACTGCTGATTCAAATAACCAACTCATCATCAAGCTTTGATGATTTGAAATCAGCTGTGTAATGCCAGGCCTACAATCAAAGTCATAGCCTCAGAGTCATTGAGTACGGTTACATGCACACAATAAACATAATTATTGTGGACAGACAGATTAATATAATAATCTGAATAAAACATTTTGCATGCTTTGCAAGAAGAATGATTTCCCTAATAATCCTGTTTACATGGACCCATCTGAAATCAGGCTACCTGATGGGCACTCTGATAAATGCAGAAAGTCACCAATCAAAATGAATTTTCTACAACAGCAACAACGTTACTTTTGGGAAGCATATTTGATTTTGAGCACGGACATATAACGTTTATATGTGATAAGTACGCATTCATTCAGCTGTTCCAAACTCACTTCACTGCGCTAAAGGAGGGAGGCTCGTTTGGCTGCTTCTAGCACATGCACAGATCAAATACACAGCTGGAACTGTGAAAGATAGTGCAGAAAATCTGGTGTTTTAATCAGCGTATGCTTACTTTGATTTTGACCTTACGCCGATTATGATAAGCAGAAGAAGGTGTTTACATGACTATTTCATAATCTGCCTAGTGTCATAATCAGTATAATAATTACTGTACATTTAAACATACTCAGTGTTTCCGTTTGGTCAAAGGTCAAATCAGCAAATTGTTGTGTAGGGTAGTGAGCCTGAAGAAAACTATGGGCATTACCCATCACCCCAGTGATATCTTACTGTCCGATAATTCTCCTTCATGGGCATGGCTGTCTGATCCAATATCTCCCTCTGTTCTGATTGAAATTACACTCAAATTTGATTTCCGCTGCTCCTCTCTTGACCCAGAGCAGTGTAACAAATGCCATCCTAAAAGGCAATGGCTCATCAGCCCAAACCATTGGGTCATCTACTTCTAGAGTACAGTAACAGGCTGTCAGGCAGGTCAGGATTTGAGTGGCGCCCCGCCAGGCATAAGACTTTAAAATTAGAGTGACCCATATTCTAGTGGTGCGGTGTGGTGCCATATCATCAGTGACAAGACAGAAGACACCAGCCGTGGGGTTCGTCGCCAGGGTTCTCCACTCCTAGAACAGACAGTCACGTTGCCCCTGTCACTAGATGATCAGAAAGTCAGCCTGTGTGTAATCTCACCCCCAGAGAGAGCTGGCTAGTGGACGTGATTAGCCGGTCTGACTGCCAGAGGCCATACTGTAACCTGCAGTAGTGTTGTGTACTAATATGCATTGAAATTAAACATAGCTTCAGGGCATTGGTGTATATATGACATGGAGAATGAGAGGAGGGGTAAATGTCCTACCTTCTGATTTCAACTTCGTCAGCACGAATATCAAGTAGTTGTTGAAGTCTGGGTATTGGTTGAGCTGTTCCAATCTCTGAAGAGGACATTGGTTAAGGTGCAATTCTACATTGGGTGCAAAACCATAGAAGTAGATATGCTGTGTGTGTGTGCTGTATTCACAAGAACAATTTGTTTGTAAAGGTCGATGTTGACCAGCCATAAGTGTTAAACGGCCTGCAAACACTTGCCACATGAAGACGGCACAGTGATGCCGAAACGTTGCTGGTTTACCCAATGAATTACTGGGAGCTTGTACACAGAGTGTGCGACTCTATTCTTATTGCATACAGTTTACTCGCCGTTAGTCAACACCTCTCCCAACTTTTTGGGGGTGTGCGCCCGCTCATGCTTTTTATTAAAATGTTGTTGTTTTTTTAGAGACCATCAATGGACACCATGAATAAGTGATTATCAGAAATCAGTCACAGTTATCATAGGGTGCCCAACAGGCTGATGCTGTGCAGTTTGCGCACATATCCAAATAGAAGCACTTGGCATTTCAACAACATTGACTAGTAGCGCTAAGCCTTGACCAGACAGACGGAACTATAATCTGTATGACATACATGGACAATATTGCATCACTCAAACACTACACATGGTAGGTCGACTATAAAGACGTTATAACACAACATCAACAACGAACAAGGTCTTCAATGCACACCAACATTCATGGTTTGATTGTGCCTTGATACTGTAACACCTGTGTTGATGACAATGTGACAATGAGGATCGGATTTATTATCCCATTACAAGCGCTTGTGGCTGGCTACAAAGTCACCTTCCTACACTCAGGTTCAACAAGATGTCAAGACAACAAAATGACAACGTTGTCTTGAGCATTATTTTTAACATCACATTGTATAACGGGAGAGATGAGACTGGCCGAAAGGCTCCAGTCTCTAAACACAGGGCTTGGGTGACTCTCTAAACACAGGGCTTGCAGTTTCTTTGTGGCATTTAAGCCCCCAAGGGTCAGCAACATCCTCAGCAAGCTAGTTACACTGTACCCGCTAACATTACATTATTTCAACAACACTACTAGGAAATCAAAGGATTCTAGATTATACGAAACTGTCATAGGGAATACATTTGTTGAAATTATTTATGGATTAGGTAAAGATTGTGGTGTCATTGCAACAGCTGTCACTTATGACATTTCCATCATACTGTGACTGATTCAATAGAAAATGTACTGTGGTCATATTTGTGACATTGTACAGTAAGTAGCTAGCTGGCTAACTATATTGTGGTGCGAGCCCTGCCCGCGTGTAATGTTAGCCAAGCTAACCGAAAAGCTACCACAGAAACACCTCAAATCTACCACTTTTACATTTAGCCGAGAGCAAAGGATACTTGCTGGACGGATCTTTGAGTGGACGTATCGGGAGACTGGGACTCTTTCAAAAGCTGTAGAATTTGCTGAAGTCCTTGCTCATCTGGTTTCCACTCGCACTCCATCTTGGTTTGCTGCAATGAGATGAAACGGATAATGCAATTGTCAACACACACTGTAAATGAACGTTTTCCTCTTTCCAGTTGAAGAGTCGCCATTAGATTTTCTAAGCAGTGTAAATTGCATATATTATTGTGTCACCTACCCGATATATCGTAGTCTTTCTTCCTCAAATGCTACTGTGTTGAATTTATAACGTTAGACTTGGGCCTGTCAGCACAGAGACATTCCGTTTTTACAGCTACTCATACAGATTCATGGCGCATTTACAAGACCCAACTGTGCTGTGACGTCTGCAAGGTCCTAGTGCTCGTCATCCACTCTATTCCACTCTATCCCACTCAGTTCCTTCCTCTTCTTCTCCTGTGTTCGCATACATTTAATGTGCATGTCGCCACCTATTGTACTACAACCACAACAAAAAAATTAATTGCAGAAAAGGTGGAAAACTACATCACAAAACCCCAAAACAATTGTAAAAATGGTCTGTCCTTAGTTGCAACACTCACTACCGAGTTACAAACTGACTCGGGAAGCAACGTCAGCAAAATAACTGTTCGTCAGGAGCTTCATGAAATGGGTTTCAATGGCCAAGCAGCCGCACACAAGCCTCACCGTATTTGAAGCATCTGGCTCTTTGTTCTATCTGTGATGTCATCATGGTTATGATTAGGATGATGGACATGTTAAAGAAGTGTCACTGAAAATTTTCTCAAATCAGAGTTTATTGGTCGCGGACATGGATTTGCAGATGTTATCGCAGGTGCCCCGAAATGCTTGAGTGTGCAAAGCTGTCATCAAGGCAAAGGGTGGCTACTTTGAAGAATCTCAAATATAAAATATATTTAGATTTGTTTAACACATTTTTGGTTACTACATGATTCCATATGTGTTATTTCATAGTTTTGATGTCTTCACTACTATTCTACAATGTAGAAAATATTAAAAACAAATAAAAACCTTTGAATGAGTAGGTGTGTCCAAATGTTTTACTGGTACTGTATATATATATATATATATATATATATATATATATATATATATATATTTATATATTTATATTCTATACTCTGACAGTGCTTGTTTTGTTATTTCTTAATGTCTTTTAACTTTTTGGATTATGTGTGTATTATTTTATATTGTTAGGTATTACTGCATTACTGCACTGCACTCTTAGAGCTAGAAATACAAGTGTTTCGCTGCACTGCGATAACATCTATACTGAGTATATAGAACTTTATAAACACCTGCTCTTTCCATGACATAGACTGACCAGGGCTGCGTTTCAAACTCAAAGTAGACAGCCCTCGGCCCTAAACCCTCAGCCCTATACCCTTGGGGGAATCCCCGCGGCCATATTTGTCGTCGGTTCAAATGATTAGCCAAGCAAGGGAAGTTTGCAACGTAAGCCCCTCAGCCCTCGTTTTTAATGGAGTTTGCGAGTGTACAATTATGTTCACTTTGGGGCCTGAAACGCCCCATAACTCAATACGCAATGATTGTACATCCGCTAAGAAAAGTCCGCCAAAACTAAAAACCTCAATATGGAGTCAACATACGTAAGTTAAAAAAAAAATGTAAAAAGTAAAAAATTGTGTTATTAATGCACAAACATGTCTCCTTAAAGTAATTATGTAATTAGCTTTTGGAAATTGTAGAAAGAAAACATTTTCCTTCTTCAGAAGTAGCTAGGCAGGCTAACGTTAGTTAGCTAATTAATTTGCTAGCTATCATACAGTAGGCGTCTATTAATAATCATATAGTTAGTATAATTAGACATGCAATCATAATTGACTGTAGCCCATAGAAAACACAATCATCGCGGGATGAACGAGTGACGAATTTCCGGGCAAGGGTCCATTTAAAAAGGGGATAGGGTGTATTTTAAGTGTTTGGAATGCAGCCCATGTGAATCCAGGTGATAGCTATGATCCCTTATAGAGCCCCACATTGGAGGTGTCATAATACCCATAAAACCTACCGATCAAACAGGGAAATGGTTCCAATGGTTTTTCCACCATTCATTTTCCCCATAGAGAATTTTAGAAACACTTCAAATAAGGGCAGTGTTTTGTGTAGACTTACATCGGCATGATATTTTGATAACCATGTAAATCTCTCTCGGACAAAGTGACTTTTATAAATATGTTCGGCTCTATTTACTCACAGATTTAAAAATGCTAATTGGCATCAAAGTAGACATCATGCAAGACTAAAAATCCCTGCAAGCTCCTGCACGTCATCACTTTTTGACTCTCTCCACTGTAGCCCCATCTCTGCTGTCTCCTGTTGTCTACGATCAGCTCCTTCGTTTAGTTGACCTTGAGGGAGAGGTTTATTCCTGGCACCACTCTACCAGGGCTCTCACCTCCTCCCTGTAGGCTGCCTCGTCGTTGTTGGTAATCAGGCATACCACTGTTGTGTCATCAGCAAATTGGATGATTGAGTTGAAGACCTGCTTGGCCACAAAGTCATGGGAGAACAAGGAGTACTGCAGGGGGCTGTGCACGCACCCCTGTGGGTCTCCCATGTTGAGGATCAGCGTGGTGGATGTGTTGTTGCCTACCTTCACCCCTTGGGGTCAGCCCGTCAGGAACTCAAGTACCCAGTTGCGCAGGGACGGATACAGACCCAGTGCCCTGAGCTTAGTGATGAGCTTGGAGTGCATTATGGTGTTGAAGGCTGAGCTGTACTCGATAAACAGCATTCTTACATAGGTATTCCTTGTTCAGGTAGGATAGGGCAGCGTGCAGTGCAATGGCGATTGCATCGTCCGTGGATCAGTTGGGGCGAAATGCAAATTCAACCTGGCCTCAGAGCATTTCGTATTATTCTGTACGTGAATCTGAGTTACTCCATTTAGTATGATATGTTACATTTCAAATGGTTACATAAGATAGATTGTTACTTAAGGTAAAAATTAAAGTAGGGTGGTTGGTCGGGGTGGATGGGTAAGCGAGTTCGAATCTCATCATGGACAACTATAGCATTTTAGTAACTTTTCAACTATTTTTTAGCTACTTTACAACTACTTAACATGTTAGCTTACCCTTCCCCTAACCTTAACCCTTTAACCTAACTCCTAATCTTAACCCTAACCCCTAACCCCTAGCCTAGCTAGAGTTAGCCACCTAGTTAGAATTCGTAACATATCATACGTTTTGCAAAATAGCAATGTATCATATGTCCCGCAAATTCGTAACAAATTGTACATTTGCAAATTCATAACATATTGGACATTTTGAAATTTCATAACATATAAAACAAATTGTAATTCGAAACATATCATACGAAATTGGTGATGGTCATACAGAAATTAAAACGTACCATACAAAACTAAACATATCATACTAAATAGCCCAGTACCTCCACATCCGGCTCCTTCACCTATGGGATCGTCTGAGGAGGGGGATGGGGTTGCTGAGGAGTATTTCTGTCTGTAATAAACACGTTTTGTGGGGGAAGAACTAATTCTGATTGGCTGGGCCTGGCTCCCCAATGGGTGGATCTGGCTCCCAAGTGGGTGTGAAATCCATAGATTAGGGCCTAATGCATTGTTTTCAATTGACTGATGTCTTTACATGAACTAAAATTGTTGCATGTTGCTTTTATATTTTTATTCAGTGTGCGTCTCGTGTCTGAGCCGTTGAATTGTGACTCCACCTTGTACTGTCGTTTGCCTTACGGAGGTCATAGCTGGTCAGTTTGTACATGTCCATGTTCCCAGTCGCCTTGCCATGGTTAAATGCGGTGGTTGCGAATGCTGCGATCTATCCACGTTTTTGGGTTTGGATAAGTTCTTACCATCACAGTAGGAACAACATCCTCTATGTACTTCCCGATGAACCCAGTCACTGAGTCAGTATAAACGTCAACACTTTTCTCAGAGGCGGCACGGAACATTTCAGAGTCCGTGTGATCAAAACAATCTTGAAGCATATATTCTGATTGGTCAGACTAACATTGAACAGTCCTTACCACAAGAGCTTCCTTCTTAATTTTCTGCCTATAGGTGGGGAGGAGCAGAATTGAAGTGTGATCTGACTTGCCAAATGGAGGGCGGGGGAAGGCATTGTAGCCGTTCCGGAAGGGAGAGTAGCAATGATCCAGAGTTATTGATGTGCATGTAGCACAGGAAATGTGTTGATAGAATTTTGGTAGAGTTTTCCTCCGATTTCCTTTATTAAAGTCCACAGCTACAATAAATGTGGCCTCAGAATATGCGGTTTCCAGTTTGCACATAGTCCAGTGTAGTACCTTGAGCGCTGTCGTGGTGTCGGCTTTGGGGAGATATACACGGCAGTGATGATGACTGAAGAAAATTCTCTCTGGAGGTAATGCGGTCGGGCATTTGATGGTGAGGAATTCCAGAACAAAATGAGTTCATGTATGTTATCACACCATGTTTTGTTAATCATGAAACAAACCCTTCTCCCTTTCTTTTGACATTTAGCAGAGACACTCTTATCCAGAGTGCCTTGCTCAAGGGAACATCAACAGATTTTCATCTAGTCAGCTTGGGGACTCAAACCAGCGACCTTTCAGTTACTGGCCTAATGCTCTTAACCACTAGGCTACCTACAGCCACTAGCTTAACTCCCGGGGAGTTCTTTCTTCCTGTGCGATGGACGGAATACCCTGCTGGCTGAATGGACAGGGACAATATATCCGGCTTCTCTTAACAAGATGAGGGAGTCTGGGATTTCTTGGTTTCAGAACAGCTGCGAAGCGCAGATTGGTTGATCCGAGTGGTGTGTGCACGCAACATTCAAAAGGTCCTCATGTCGATGACAGAAAAAAGTCTAGAACAAGATAAAATTGTAACTCCTCCTGAGTGGCGCAGCGGTCTAAGGCAATGCATCGCAGTGCTTGAGGCGTCACTACAGACCTGAGTTTGCGACCAGCACAATCGGTGCACAATTGGCCAAGCGTCATTTGGGTTAGGGGAGGGTTTGGCCAGCCGGGATATCCTTGTCCCATCGCGCTAGTGACTCCTTGTGGCGAGTTGGGCGCATGCATGATGACTTCAGTCATGTTTCCTCCGATACATTGGTGCTGCTGGCTTCCGGGTTAAGTGAGCACTGTATCTAGTAGCAGTGTGGCTTGGCAGGGTTGTGTTTCGGAGGATTCATGGCTCTCGACCTTTGCTTCTCCTGAGTCCGTACAGGAGTTGCAGTGATGGGATTTGACTGTAACTACCTATTGAGGGTAAAAAGTACAAAAAATGAAATACTGGCAAGAAACAGAACAACTGTGTCTGTTCACTGCTCTCTGCTGGTGACAGTAGAGTACTATGAAACGTGAATGGGATTCTATCGCGAGAATTAATTTCCAAGTAGGGCTCGTTGAAGTTTGCTGTAATCAAATGTGCTGTGCAGTTTAGCAGATCTCATAGTAATGCTAGTCAGTCATCCAGCTAAGCAAACGTTTTGGGCGGTCGTCTTTATAGTTTGGCTAGGTAGCTAGATGTTGCAGAGCTCGCTGATACAAAGCTACATTTTAGTCGTAGGACGAAGTTTTAGTTCAGGGTCCGCTTAAACAGTCCGTAATTTGGACCAGTTTGACAAGCCTGACACTGCACTGGAAGCATTTGTTTTGACTTCACTCTCTCTACACCGCGGTCTTACGAAGGCTTTACTTTAACGTTATAAAGAAGAGAAACATGAGCTTTCTATTGTGAGTATTCGTCTCCCACGTATTATTTTGTTCAATGTGCCTGCCTTTTCAAGCTAACGTGTTAACATTAACAGCCTATAACATTTTCACGGCTGGCTAACACATATAGCTAGGCTAACTACAACATGGAAATGCTAGCTAGCTGAGTGTATGTGGAGTGTACAGTAACGTTAGTTAGTTGGATAGATAGATAGATAGCTAGCTAGGTAGTTA